>NC_051396.1:51002404-51006440 GCF_015228065.2 Penaeus monodon
GAGAAGGCCTTGCAGTAGCACAATCAGTCAGAGTAGCAACACTTTTCACAAATCAGGCCGCAGTAATGGTTTCCATCTCCAGGGGGTAGCCACAGCCCCTGTCAGTAGTACATCAACTTATGTAAACCTGACGGGAAAAAATGTTATGGCATCTATGTTATGTAACTGAAGAGACATCCATGTTGTACTGGATGACTTCAGTGATTGTGATTGAGATAGCTGCAAGACTTATAGGAGATGGTACTGGTAGTAATGATAGCCTTCACTGGAACTTTGCAAGGTCCCATAGTCATAGGATCGCTGGCTCCTGGTAACAGTTCCCAGATCTGCATTGGTACGGTGGCAAAGGAAATGTAAGCCAGAAAACAAGTCCACTTTTGTTTTCATTCATGGAAGTACCCATGGCTACTTCTAGTTGATTCACAGTGTACAATTTGACCGTTTTTAAAGTACTGTGGGACACCTTTCAACATTAAATATTTGGAGTAGCCTAGGAACCCAATAGTGATCGCCTAAGAACAAGAATTTCTTTCACAAGACATTTAGATAAATACATCTGCCCTGCCTACAAGCGCCCTAGAAAACTGACTGCCATGCTTTCATCACAAGTGGCTGCAAGTTATGCTGTACATTACTGATGCCTGGACTCTATACTGTGCGGTGGGGTCTCATTTTGACACATTTTGCAAGTTCTTTACATGAGATCATGGGTATAGTTATCAAGACTATAATTCCAAACAGTGGTGGCTACACTCAGTAACCTGCATGATACCTGTCACTCACTCAAACCGCATCAAACTCAATTCCCAAAGAATGATCGTACCCGCCAGATTCCCTTCCAGTGACAATCATGGGAGGAGAAAGCAGTGGGACTTCCTTAAAAGTTTCGCTTGGGCAGATGGAAGTTATCTCAAGGAAGTTGAAATGGATAGGCCGCCCCCACTTGGCGCTTAGAGAGACCCTCGTGGTTGGAAGCCAAAGATGGATGCGGCAATGTGTCCTCCTCAGCATTAATCCCATTAATTTGCTCTTATTGGGTTATGCAATGCAAGAATTTTACTTGTAATAGTTTATTTAGAAATGTGACATGTTTACATTTAATTTGGAGCTTACCGAGTCTCCCCAACTGTTTTTCTGAAAGATCGTGTACAAAAAGCAAGCATCAGGCATTAATGTAAAGTATAAAGGCATATTAATCTAATTCTTTTCAACATAGTAAACTTTCAGTAGTTTAAACTATAATCAAGTTTTAAAGATATTTTCCTTAACATTGAAAATAATAAAACTTTTAATAAAAAAAGAAATCGACATATTGCTTCAAAACAGATTACAAAACTAAAAATTCCTTCATTCGATTAGTAAACTGGAAAACTCTATAGTCTGAAGCAGGGCGTTTTTTCAATTATTCCATTTAAAAACACTTCTATATCTGGAAATCCAAACTTGAGCAACGTAACAATTAAGAAACTAAAAAAAATATGACAATTGCAATTTACACTTCATCTAGTTAGCCAATTTAATGGAATAATAAACTTAAAGAGTTTCAAATAATTCACAAGACTACCTTAGTAATTTTACAAAAGCTCAAATACGTGAAATCATATTTATTTAAGCCACCAATAAAAACATTCTCGTTTTAGAATCAACAAAGAACAAAACATATTTTTTTATTACCAAGCACAAAATGAAATATAACCCAAAATACTCTAAAATAACTTTTAATCCTTTGAAAAACTACAGAAGAATGTTAATTCATTCAATATGTCTTGCACTTGATAAGGCTTTACAAGCACTTTCTGCTTGATTTGCAAGCATTTCAACTTCAGATAATTCTTTATTCAAAGTCTTCAGCTGTTTCTGGCCCTCTTTCACCTGTTCACTGTGCTGAAAGATACAATCACAAAAATTTATTAATTCAGATTGCTTAAAACGTGGGGAAAAAAATATATATCAAAATTAAAAGGACATAGATTATTAAAACTACATAAAACCTAAAAATACAACGTGGGAAAAAAAACTAGCGTAAAATATAAGTACTCCAAACTTACTCGTATCTATAAAGTACCATTAGATAAAAATCTATAAACACAAACCAACATGAAACAACAAATTTAAAACAACAACAAACGAGGCCTAACACAGAACAAGATCCACAAGTCAAAATAAACTGTTAAACTTACACGGACGTCAAGTCTTTCAGTCAGTTTCTCAAGTTTAGCCAAGTTTCCTGTTGACAGCCACTGGTAATCTTCATCAGCCTGTATGTTACAATATAGCTGGTGTAATTTCTGTGGCGAAAATCAACTATATTAGAATAAATATGCTCGTCCCTGACCATGGTTCAAGGAAAAAAATGTTTTCGGTCGACTTTGGATAAGATTGCTTTCATTGCAACCTGTGGCAGAACTTGAAAATGATCACATGACAGTGAGTTCTGATGCATCGCTATCAGTTAAAAAAATATAAAGAAACTGTCCATTTTTTTCACTGATTATCATTAGTTTATTTTTTTAAATGCTAGATCAGTTAACAAATCAGGTGAGCTGTACGGTGTAGTGACTATGTCAACTGAATTAGGAAGATGCTTAGACACTTTTCCTAGCTTTTTGCAGGGCATGCAAACACACACACACACACACACACACACACACACACACACACACACACACACACACACACACACACACACACACACACACACACACACACACACACACCACCCACCCACACACACACACGCACACACACTTCTTTTCCTTTTTTTCCCCAAACAAGTAATCAAAACTCACCCCATCTCACTAACTTCTCACTCACCACTGAATTCTAACTAACCGTCTCGTCATTACTACTTCACCTTAGCTCTTAATTTACCCTTACAACGTGACCCATTTCGCCATTTCCTCCTCACCATTCCATCCTATGTCAGCATTTCCCTTCATCATTATATCTTCTCTTCATCTCTACCCACCACACCCGACGTCACCATCTCACCATCACCATCTCATCTCACCTCAACACACTCTACCTCACCATCTCACCTTCACCACATTATCACTTCACCTCCACCCAACACACCCTAACCCCCTACATAACACACTCTCAACCCTCTTCCGCAACTCACTCTCCTCTTCTCCGCCATGGCCGCCCCTAAGGACTCGTTCTGCACGATAAGTTTGCTGATGTAACTGTCCATAGATTTGCTCAGCAGTTTCATGTTGAACTCGCACTGAGGCATCTCGGAGCTGGAGAGCTTGTTGGCGATTCTGCAACGGGAGGGGGGGGGTGAGTGGGATTGAAATGGGGGATGGAGAAGAGGGAAGGAGGAAGAAGGAGGGAGGAAAGGAGAAAGGGGGAGCGGGAGGGGGAGAAGAAGGGGAAAGGGGAAGGAGGAAGGAGGAATGGAAAGGGGAAGGGAAATGGGGCAAGGGGAGAGGTATTAGGAGAAGGAGGAGGAGGAGGAGGAGGAGGAGGAGGAGGAGGAGGAGGAGGAGGAGGGAGGGAGGGAGGGAGGGAGGGAGGGAGGAAGGAAGGAAGGAAGGAAGGAGGAGGGAGGGAGGGAGAAGAGGAGGAGAAAGGAAGAAAGAAAGGATGGAAAGGGAGGGCGGGAAAGAGAAGAGGAATGGAGATGGAAATTATGAAAAAAAATATATATAGATATATATTGCATTCTATCATACATTGATACGATTAAAGAAATTGTCATTTCCTCGAACATTACTCACTCTTCGAGTTTCCTTCCCCTCTCTAGAATGTTATTTTTCGGAAGCAGCAAAAACAACGAATCCATGGCTTCATCAATTGCAGATTCCTCCTCATACTTCCTTTCCAATGTTTTCAGTTCTTTCTGCAACGAGGGAGGAAGAGGAGGAGGGGGAGGAGGAGGAGGAGGGGAGGAGGAGGAGGAGGAGGAGGAGAGGGGGAGGAGGTGGGGGGGGAGGAGGAGAGGAGGAGGAGGAGGAGGAAGAGGGGGAGAGGGGAAGGAGGAGGGGGGGAGGAGGAGGGGGGGGGGAGGGGGAGGGAGGAGGGAGGGGAGGGA
>NC_051396.1:51006540-51009040 GCF_015228065.2 Penaeus monodon
AGACCTCTGTAAAGCAGACCAAACAACGGCATTATTCTCCACGTCAGGGTTCCTCGCTAGTGGATGGGCGTGACAGCCGTGACTATGGCCCTCCCGCCAACAAAATGAGACGCATGGACAGGGTAAGTAGATCTTCTCTTGAAAGACAATACTTGTTTGTGTTGTTCTTAGCCTCGCTGTTGTAAGTAGTGACCAGGAGACATTTCAGTCAATTAAAAGACAATCCCAAAGTTGAAACCAATGGTGAACCATAGTTGAAAATTGGCAGAGGATTTACGAGAGATATACGAGGTCTCTGCAAAGAAAGATGTTGCACAGGGAAGGCAGTTCAGTACTTTTTTTTTTTTTTTTTTTTTTTTTTTCCCCCACATAGGTTTGTTTTCCCCCATATTTACAATGCTAATGGCATTTAACATGTTGTATGATTACCATGACAGACTGTCCAAAGTGTTTTGATCTGTCTTTATGCATAATGGCTTTGAAACAAAAGATTTAACTGTGTTAATGTGATATTAAACTTTTTCCCCCCTCCTTCCCCCCTCCTTTCAAAAACTAGTCCTCCTGTAATTTTTTTTTTTTTATGATCTATTTGAAGATTTTTGTTCTTATTTTCCCCCTTTTTTCTCTTTTACCTTTTTTGCTACATTATGTAAGATAGAATTATTTTCCTTAGCTAACTATATTGCAGTAAAAAGACTGATATACAAGTGAATCCGCATTTATCCATAAAAGTTTGGTGCGTATTTGGTGATGAAATAATATGAATGAGAGTAGAAAGTATATCAGAATACTATATAATGTTAAAAGAAACAAGATAAGACTTCAGGTAGACAAAGGTAATCCTCCAGTTATTGTCAGATATTAAGCAAGTAAAAGATAAAGTGATGCATTGCAGCAGTTTTCTGTTTAGCTGTGTTGCCTTTGCAAGAGAAATACTGTTTTCTTATTTACCTTTTTCCTGCACATAAGGGAACAAAGCAATTTTTTCACAAGAAAATCATATAAAAGTCAATCTGTCTAAAACCCTCTCTGAATTTATTTCAATGAAGAGCACTCCTCTTTAACAGGTCTCATTCCTGACTACTTATGCATGTTGCAAGAAAAACTTATTCTGGGGGTAATTAGATAATTTTTATAATTTTTGGTGCAGAAATGTTTATGGATCTTTTTGTCTCCTGCAGATGTAATTTAAACAAAGGAATTACAATAAAAGTATTTGCATACATCACACACTGTTTCACCACTGGTCTTAATTCTATGAAATAACATATGGCCAAGACCCACTTCTTGTGCAACCATATGTAATACTTTGGGAATGTATTTTAATGGTTTCACCCTTCATTTTTGACATAAAAAAGAGATTTCAGATGGCCATTCCCCTTCCACAGGAAGATAAAATGACTCACTGGTTATAATACCTAAGTTTAGGATATTCAGTCATGAAAAAAGTATACATGGTGTGTACACACATTTCTTCCTAACAGTCTAGCCCTTATGATTGGGTTTTTACACTAAAGAGCAATACCACTTGTGGTGCTGTTTAAACTTCTCCAGCCTCTGTAGGTTGGCAGGATATAAGTGGTGTTTTCTTCAAAAAACAGAATTTTTGTCAAAGCAGTACTGGGGCTACAGACTATTTGGGACAACTTAAAAGCCCAGGGTTTACTACAGCATGTAGATGCTGGCATTGCTGGATTGCATTGCATCTCTAATGCTGTTCTTCTCTTCAGCTGACATCTGTAAATCCTTCCAGAAGTGAAGGTTGACAGAGCAATGGTCATAAATGATTAATTTTTTATGATTCTTTTAGGATTGTGTGAAAATTTATAAGAAGTACAAACTAAAGGACCATTCTCTAGTAAGGTTAAAGGGTAACCTGAAATTAAAAGCTTGTGGTACTTGGCCTTCTCTTGCTAGGTCATGCCTTTGGCTCCTCACAGGTCAACAGGCTGACCAGTGTACCTGAAGGACTCACAAATGGTTCCTGGAATTACCAGTGGGGTTTTCCCATGGCAAGGGTGAGAATATAGGGCTGTATTTGTTGTGTGGTGACTGAGTGGTGAGTGTCTCCCACAGGGTGGGGGGAATGACGACCGTCGTGGGCGGGCTCGTTCCCCCCAAATGCGTCCTCCACCCTCACGCAAGTTGCCCCAACGGGAACATCACTTCAGCCCCCGACGTGCCTGGGATGAGTCGCCCCACAGTCGCAGGGGTCGCCATGTCTCTGGCCCAGCTGGACTTCCAATGATGAATGACTACCAGCTTAGGAAAAAGGTCAAGGCCAGGAAGGGAAAGCCCAGGCCTGATGCTAAGGATAATAAGGCCCCTGCCAAGGACCAGGAGAAGGGGAAGGATGAAACAGCTTCAACAACAGCAGCAGAAACAGCAGCAGGTGTCCAGGAGGGAGTCAAAGCTGAGGGTGATGGTACCCCAGCTGCAGCTGGCCCCAACAAGAGGTAAGCTCCCAACCCAGTGTGCTGCCCGCACTTGCCTCTGTCAA
>NC_051396.1:51012677-51020177 GCF_015228065.2 Penaeus monodon
AAATGAATCTAACAGCACTTCAGAATTACTCACTTTTGAAATATCGTGACTGTGTTATCAGATGAAAAGGAAAAATACTCTCAGTAATTCCCCGTATACGTACGAAACACGACCTTTCCTATTCCCTACGGACGTAAGCACTTGTACATTTAAGAAAATGATTGGCTCGTAGCACACAAATGGGGGACATGGGAAAAAGAAAAATTACCCTTGTGTACTTACGTAGTCCTGTAGGCTGCTGACGACGATTTCGAGCGGAGACAGGAACGTGAGTTCTACCACCCTTGAACACCAGCTATAATGGTCTCAAATTTGAATTATACTTGAATACCACTATATTATCTGGCATGTCGAGAGGAAAACTCAGTATCTGTTTCTCAGCTTTATTGAGAGTACAAACACGTAGATTAAAATGAATCTTGACGCGGTAGACGTGGCGGAGGCGGCGTCAGCTCCTACGGGCGTAAGGGGGAAGGTGTCCGCGGTTCAGGGAACGGACTCGGACTGACTCCTTCGGGTATTTCTGGGTCGCTTCCAGCCTAGGGCGTGGGGACACAGCTGTTGCCCTCGGCTACCCCCTCCAGGCGTTTCTCGTTATCGCCGAAGGTGAGGTCATGACCCATAACCCATGATTAATGGATGTCACCCCGGCTCAGGCAGATTTCACTATTTATAGATGTCACAGTGTGTGTGTGTGTGTGTGTGTGTGTGTGTGTGTGTGTGTGTGTGTGTGTGTGTGTGTGTGTGTGTGTGTGTGTTTATAGTGTGTGTGTGTGTTTATAGTGTGTGTGTGTTTATAGTGTGTGTGTGTTTATAAGTGTGTGTGTGTGTGTGTGTGTGTGTTTATAGGTGGTGTGTGTGTGTGTGTGTGTGGGTGTTATAGTGTGTGTGTGTGTGTTGTGTGTGTGTTTATAGTGTGGTGTGTTGTTTATAGTGTGTGTTGGTGTTGTGTTTTTATAGTGTTGTGTGGTGTTGGGTGTTTATAGTGTGGTGTGGGGTTATAAAGTGTGTGTATTTAATCATATGTGTGTTTATATATATATATCTATATATATATATATTAATATATTTTAAGTATGTGTGTGTGTATCTTTTTATAATATATATATATATATATAGATATATTATATATATATATGTATTATATAGGTATATATATATGTATATATATATGTATGTATACGTATATGTATATATATATTATATATATAGTATATATATGTTGGATATGCTATGTATAAGTGTAACTATATTATATATATATGTTATATTAATATGTATATAAATGTCTATGTATATTTATCTGTGTATATGTCTATATGTATATGTTATTTTATATGTGTTATGTGTATATGTATAATGTATATATATGGTCTATATGTATATGTATAAATAGTGTATATATGTATTGTATATATTGTATTGATGTCTATGTATATACATTTAATATTATTAATGATATGTGTATTTGTATGTATATATATAGGTGTATATATTTTTTTTTTTTTTGGTTTTTTTATAATTATATATTATGTGTATATATGTAATGTTATATATGTGTATACTGATTATTATGTATATATTCTGTGTATATATGTAAGGTATAATATATAGGTGTATATATTGTATACTTTCTCTATGTGTGTATATTATGGATATGTATATATCTATGTTCTACTTGTATATGTATCATAATATATATGTGTATATATTATAATTTATATATATATGTGGATATATGTATAATTATATATATATATTGTGTATATATTATAATGTCTATATTATATGTCTATATGTATTATGTATATATCTCTCTTGTGTATATATGTCTATTATATATAGCATAGTATGTTATATCTGTCTATATATACTTTTATATATGTGGTCTATATGTGTATATCTCTGTGTCTATATGTGTATATTCTGTGTATAATAGTCTGTGTATCTATGTACTCTTATCTGTATACCATCTATATATATATATATATTATATCTATTCTATATACCATATGTATATATGTTGAGCGGGGATGACCTCCCCCTCATCGGTTAGGGGGAATGGTACCAAGCCGAAATGGCAGTCAATTGCATGCAAGCACGTGCTGTAGGTTCACCCCCCAGCGCCTTAGCATTTATCAACAGGCATATAACTATGCCTGTGGCTTTCCCCACTTCAGCTTGGAAATTGCTATCCCAACCTCAGTAGGGTGGAGGTTCCTCTCTGGATTTGTGGGTCCGAACACAGTAATTTTGTGATACCGCTTGCATCCAAGCTGACTGTTGGAGGGGTCTAAATACCTGGGTACAACTTCTCCAAATACACAGCCGTACGTCCAATGAACCCCAACAGAATCGGATATGATCTGTCCATCCACTGAGAGGACTGCAGTCATCTGCGAGAGGCTTGGAGTTCTCTTTCTCAGGTGTCGTGGTAGGCAGGTAAGGTCTTTTACCAAGAATGGCCTTCATCCTCTTCCACAGATCCTAAATGAACTGTTCTTTGTCCCTTTCTCAGCAGTGTCTGCACCCTATGCAACCAAAGAGCAAAAGCTAGTCCTGATTGCCATGTATCCCGCGCCTTCGACCCCCCATGTTTCAGTGGCCTCCAATGTCCTCCAGGAGTATTCTGCCTTGCCTTTCAGGCATAATACCAATGGACCTGCTGCGCTGGGCTTCGAGCATTTCAACGCTTGAAAGGACTCCCACAGAGGACTGGGTCCATCAGGTTTTCAAGTTCTGTGAATCCAATCGAGACTTCTGTGTTGAACCACAGCACATTCCCCCTCCATCAGGCTGTCCGTGAAATTCTAGGTGGCCATTGGACCGGGAATGAGGTGTTTTAAGTGGCCTCTTATAGTAGTCACTACTTGCTTATGGTCAGAGCCACGAACTCGCACTACACTCCGGTAAACCCTGTAATTCTGGAGGATCCTCCATCACGTGCTAACAAGAATGTGGTCAATCTCCTTAGCCACTGCACCTGCATTGCTATACCATGTCTAGCAGTGTGGGTAGGAGCGCTGATATCGTAAATTTATCGTCTTATTCCCTTTCACGTTATGAAACCGAACTTTTAGGTTTGGGTTTATCTTTTGCTACCAAACCAAGTGCTAATCACTGTTTAGATTATATTAAAGGTCTTGATAGTTTCATTGCGAAGCAAAACAAATCCTCGAATAAAGATCTCAGCTACCTTAAAGGTGTCATGTTAAATCCGATTCTTGATTTATTCGACGATTTCAAAAGCTTACCCCGACGTTATTTCTTGGCCACTAAATCGCTTAAACGTAATTTGGATATTATGATTACCAAAGCCGACAAGGTAATAACGTATTATCCTTAATAAATCTGATTATATAAGAAAAGCTCATTCCTTTTGAACGACAACTCGACGTATCAAAACTGCGCTCCAACCCGTATTCTTCTGTCACGGAGTCATTTTCGTAAAACCTTAGACGTATTGCTGCCTTTTGTCCTGACCCCAAATTCTTTGATCGCTTCAGAACGGTTAATCCCTCTATTCCGTATTTTTATGGCCTTCCTAAAACTCACAAACAGGGTGTCCCTCTAAGGCCTATTATTTCGTCTTGCAACTCGGTTACCCGTCCCTTTAGACTCATGGCTAGCGAGCGTTTTATCTCCTTTTATGGGGTCCTTTTCTGATAGTCATATTAAACATTCAATGGATTTCATGGATAAGGTTAGAAACATGCCGACGGACGGTAAGAAATTAGTGAGTTTTGATGTAGATTCTTTGTTCACTAATGTTCCGCTTGAAGATGTGTTAGAATTTCTTGAAAGAAAACTTTATTCAGCTCGTGATAAGATCCCTATTCCGGTCAATTGCTTTATTGATCTCATTCGTTGTGCGTCACGAATAATGTCTTTACTTTTGACGGCGAATTTTATAAACAAATCAATGGTATCGCGATGGGAAGTAGCTTAAGCCGGTTCTTGCGAATTTATATATGGAGATGTTTGAATCTGAGCTCCTTCCGTCGATTCTCCCTCCCGACACGGTTTGGTTTTCTTTTATGTTGATGATGTATTTTCTATGTGGCAAGTGAGCCATTCTGATTTAGATGATTTTTTCAGAAAACTCAACAACCTCAAGCATACTATCAATTTTAAAGAAGAATGGGAAGATTCAGGGAAATTACCATTTCTCGACATACTGTTATTCAATGTAAATGGCTCGCTTAAATTTTCGGTTTACCGTAAACCTACTCACACCGCTAATTATCTTCATTTTTTCTCGAATCACCCGTTATATGTTAAAAAGTCAGTAGTCTCGTCCATGTTTCTTAGGGCATATAGAATTTGTGACAATGAGTTTATTGATCGGGAGCTTGACGTCATTTTTGAAACTTTTTCGAAATTAGGATATCCCCGTTTCTTCTTAAATCAGGCACACTCATCTGCGAGATGGAAATTTTATACTCATTCCCGTAATTCTCAACAGGATAGTGCCAGTAATCTATTAATTGTTCCGTATAACCCGTCCCTCGATGACAAACGGCACATGTTTAAAGGCACGGTTTGGTTTCAAGAAATGGCCTTACATATGCCTGTGGCTTTCCCACACTTCAGCTTGGAAATCGCTATCCCAACCTCAGTTAGGGTGGGAGGTTCCTCTCTGATTTGTGGGTCCGACACAGTTATTGTGATACCGCTTGCATCCAAGCTGACTGTTGGAGGGTCTACACGGTTACATATCCGAATACGTTGCGTAATACTTTAGTAAAACACAATGCGGCTAGCGCTGCTCTTGAGACTTCTCCCGGTATTTACACTATACCTTGTAAAGATTGCCCCAAGTTTTACATAGGTGAGACCGGTAGAGCTTTTGAGAAAAGAATTAATGAACATCAGCGTGATGTTAGATTTGCTAGAGAATCAAATGCGTGTTTCGTTCATTTACGTGATGAAGGTCACCGGCTTAACTGGAAAAGCGCTAAATTAATTCATAAATCAGCCAATTCGTACGAAAGAAAAATGTTAGAATCTCTTTTAATTAGAAAAATGCCTAATTTCAACTTGAGTGCTGGTCAGTGGGGCTTGGACGGTCTTACTTCCTCGTTAGTTAGCAAAGCCTTCCCCAGACTCTTCGACCTTGACCCTCCTGAGACCTGATTCAGCTCTTGTTCGTCCTGTCTTTCTATCACTATATATACTTGCCAAAATTTTCTCCTTGTATCCATTTCGGTTTTATTCGTCTGAAGAGGAACTCGTGAAGAGTTCGAAACGTTACGGTTTAGTTTCATTTTCTACTGTGGCTGTTTCTCTTTTCACATGTGTGTATATATATATATATATATATATATATATATATATGTATATGTATTTATGTATATATATGTGTATGTATATGTGTATATGCGTGAATATATGTGTACATATATGTATATGTGTATATTTGTATATATGTATATATGTATTTATATAATATGTATGTGTATATATACATATATATGTATATATATATATGTGTGTGTATATATATGTATATATATGTGTATATATATGTATATATGTTTGTGTGTGTATATGTATGCATATGTATATATGTGTATTTATGTGTATGTACATATATATGTGTATATGTGTATATATATATGTTCGTGGAAAAAGAACTTTGAAAAACGGTTTCAGTTATGATGTTTATTTTTCAACATGTGCTCCGTTAAGGTCAATATACTTCTGCAAACGTTGATACCAGCTTTTAAATCCATCTGAGTAAAAGCGAGGGTCATGTGATCTGAACCATGTCAGAGCAGCCCTTTTTTACATCTTCAACTCGTGAAAAAATGGTACCTTTCAAAATTTCCATTGAAAGATCTACCCTTGGCTCGACAACTTAGAGACCCATCACGCCGAAAAGTTGCTCCACCAGAATTGTATGTGCAGAACCCACAGAGATGAGTGATTCTGCTACTGATTCAGTGGTTATTCGTCTCTCCTTTTCAATCATCAGCATCAAAGTTTTCCTTCAACTAACGTTGATGGCTGCCACTGCAGGGCTCATCTTCATCTGAACCGACTTATCCATTTGTAGGATGTTGATTTCCTTGGGGCATTTTCACCATAAACTTGTTCCAGACCATCAATAAGTTGCCTATTCTCCCAACTGAGTTTCACCATGAATTAATGTCTATCCTGGCTTTGATTTTGGTGGATTCCATGTTGCTTGAATGGTGGTGCTTGACTTCCAGCTGGCTGCGATGATAAGGATAAGTCCGATATGCGAAGCTTAGCCTCGCCCGAGCTATGCCATGAGGGGAGCCTGGCCTGTGTCGACTAATGCCGACTCGCTCACGTGTGTCAGTTGGTGCTGACTCGGCTGAACCGAGTCCTTACCCGCCATGGTGCCCAGCCACAAGAGTAACATCCGGGCGACAAATTGCAACTTCTCGAGCCTGGGCGGGGCGCGAATTGCCGACCCCTTGGATGAAAGGCCGACACGTTACCACTGTACTAGCCCGGAGGCTGGCGATGATGCGTTATTACCCGCATTTAAGGGTTCATGTTTGAATATGTAATAACACGTTGGTACAAGAATGTTCAGGTGCATTGAAATCAAAATCCTTCCATATGATTTTTAGTTATAGACTTTTTCCATTTTGAAGACCCCCTCGCATATATGTGTGTTTCTTTGTTTGTTTGTTTGTAAGTATATTTATATGTGTATGTATATATGTATATAAATGTATGTGTTTGTATATATATATATATATATATATATATATATATATATATACTCATACATACATACATTCACACACACACACATATATATATATGCACACACACACATACACACACACACACACACACACACACACACACACACACACACACACACACACACACACACACACACACACACACACACACACACACATCTATATATACATATATATACACACATACATATATATCCATATATACATTTATACACACACATACATATATATATACATATATGTCTACACATTCATATATATATACATATATGTATACACATTCATATATATATACATATATGTATACACATTCATATATATCCATATATGTATACATTCATATATATGCATATGTATACACATTCATATAGATACATATATGTATACACATTCACATATATATATATATATATATACATATATATGAATATACATGTCTATATATATGTCTATATGTGTGGGGGTGTGTGTGTGTGTGTGTGAATGTGTGTGTGGAATGTGTGTGGTGAATGTGTGTGTGTGTGGGGGGTGTGGGTTGGGGGTGTGTGTGTGTGTGTGTGTGGAGTTGTTGTGAGTGTGTGTGAGTGTGGTGTGTGAGTGTGTGTGGTGTGGAGTGTTGTGTATATATGTATAAGCATGTGTGTATATATGTAGATACATGTCTGTATTATGCTTATATATGTGTATATGGATATGGTTATGTATATATATGTAATATATGTATATATATACATATAATATACACATATAAACA
>NC_051396.1:51022677-51025177 GCF_015228065.2 Penaeus monodon
ATATATATATAAAATATATATAATATATATATATATATACATATATTGATATATACTGTCTATATATATGCTATATGTTGTGTGTTGTGTGTGTGTAATGTGGTGTGTGTAAATGTGTGTTTTGTGTGGGGTTTTGTGTGTGTGTTTGTGTGTTTTTTGGTTTGTTTTGTGTGTGTGTGTGTGTGTGTGTTGTGTGTGTGTGTTTTGAGTGTGTGTGAGGGGGTGTTGTGAGTGTGTGTGTGTGAGTGTGTGTGTGAGTGTGTGTGTGTGTGATGTTTGTGTATAAAATATGTATAAGCATTGTGTATATATGTAAACATGCCCGTATTTATGCTTTTTATATATGTGAAATATGTATATGGTTATATAAAATATGTTATTTTAAAATTTTAATAAAATTAAATTATACACATATAAACATATATAATAAATACATTATCACCTCACACTCACCTCACTCACACTCACTACATACATACTACATACATACTAAATTATATTTATATATATATATATATTATATATATATATACCCATATTATTATTTATTATATATATTATAAAATACACCCATATATATATATAGATCATATATTATATTATATATATTATATATACCTATATATTATATAGATATATATATATATATATTATAAAATTATCCTATATATAATATATATATATATATATATTTTATATATTATATATAATATTTATATATATATTTAATTAAAAAATTTATTATATAAAAAGTATAAAAATTTTATTTATTATATTATATATTATATTCTATCTATTATATATTTTATATATATTTTTATTTTATATATAATTTATAATATTTTATATTCCTATATTTTTATATAAAATTATATAATTTATATATTTAAATTACCTTAAAATTATATTTTTTTATATTATTAATTTTTTAAATTAAAATTAATTTTATATATATAATCTATATTAATTAATAATATATAATATATTTTATTATATAATTATATTATTATTTATATGGTAATATTATAAATATCTATATAAAATATATATATATCTATATATTTTTATTCTATATTTATATTATATTATATATTTTTATATATATAAAATATTATCTTATATTTTCTAAATTTTATTTTTTAAATTTTCTATATTTTCTATTATTTTAAATTTTTTCTTCTATATAATTCTATCAAAAGGTATATTCTTTCTTTTTCTTTTTATTCTACCTTATTATTTTTTTTTCTTATTATATATTTACCCTTTAATTTGGTTTATCAACTCTATATTCTCTTATATCTATTAATTTTATATATATTACTATTCTATCTATTTTTATTATATTTTTTTTTCGGTTATTATCTTTAACTTTTCTCTCTTCTTTTAATATTATTTTACTTATTATTTTCTATTTTTATTTTTAATTATATCTCGGTTTTATTTTTTTTTTATTTTATTTTTCTTTTAAAAAATTTATTCTTTTTATTTATTATTTTTATCTTTTATTATTATTTTTGGTTTTTTTTCTTTTTTCTATTTTTCGGTTCTCTTCTTCTCTTTTCTCTTTTTTTTCTTGGTTTTCCCCTTTTCTCTTATTTTTTCTTTTCTCTCTCCTTTCTCTTATTTTTCATCTCTCTTCTTCTCTTCTTTCCTCTCTTCTTTCTTCTTTTTTCCTCATCTTCTTTTCCTTCTTATTTTTTTCGGTTTTATTTTTTCTTTTTCTTCTATTCTTTTTTTCGGTCTATTTTTTCTCTTTTTTTCTCTTTTTTTACCCTTTTTTTTTTTTGGCTTTCTCTTTTTTTTCTGGGGTTTCTTTCTTCTCTTCTTTTTTTCTTGGGCCCTTTTCTTTTCTTATTTCTTCTCTTCATTCTTTTTGGGTTTTTTCTTTTTTTTCTTTCCCTTTTTTCCCCCTTTCTATTCTTCTTTTTTTCTATGTATGTATGTATGTCTGTTGTATGTTTGGTGGGGTGTGGTTGAGTGTGAGGGTGAGTACTGTATGTTTTATTTTTGTTTTTGTGTATATTATTTTATTTCCCCCTAATACTTTATCTAACCTACTTCCATTTTGAAAAAAATCGCTATCTCTTTACCCCCTGCTTATCTTATACCCAACACTCACCCACCACCTCACCCCACACTCCACCACACACTCCCCCCACCCACCCCCCACCCACACACACACCCACACACACCCCCACACCCACACCACCCCCCCACACACACCACCACCCACCCCCCACATTCACACACCCTTCCCCACCCCCACCCATATAACTTTATGACATTTTTAATTCAATTATGTATATATATTTTAAATTTTATATATATATATATTTATGTAAATGTTAAACATTTTTTCTATATAAATGTGTTACATATATGTTTTATAATGTGTTACTATGTATATATAAAATGTGTATACTATATGTATATTAGAATGTGTTACATATTGTATATATATAATGTGTTACTTATGTATAAAATTTTGAATATTTACTTA
>NC_051396.1:51030268-51037768 GCF_015228065.2 Penaeus monodon
CCTTTTTCTTATTATTTTTATTATTATCACTCTCCTTATTGTTTATCATTATTATTATCCTTTTTCTCATTACTATCATTGTTATCATCATTTTCATTATTATTATTATTATTATTATTATTATTATTATTATTATTATTATTATTATTATTGTTACGCCGGTCGCCTCGTCTCTCTGCCACCAGTACAAGGCAGGCTAGGCAGACGGCGTGTTATTCACAGGGTCGTGAACACTGAACAGCTCCAAGAGGCACCGAACACCAGGAGAGGAAACGCCAAGTGGCGAGGCAGGGCACGAAGTAAACACAAAATGGCAGTCGTTCCTTTATTTACACAAGTTATTTACCCGTACACTTTTCTATAGGCACAATACAGGGGGGAAACCAGCATGTCACACTGCACGATACAGCTTATAACAGGGCAACACAAGGTCACAAGGGCACACACGAGGTCTTCACAGGAGCAGCACCCAACTCTCTCGGCTTGTTCCTCCGCTCCTCCGCTCACAGCCAGCTGCGTCATGTTTGCCCAGGTCCCTTCATGTTTATTTGTCGTATTTGTCGTGTTTGTGCTTGTTCGACGTGTTTTTCGCATAAGCGGTCCCGCTCCCGCCTATACGCGTGAGGTTACTGGACCCGTCCCGACGGGTACGTCTACTAGCGTGCTAATCGTAATACATACCTTTCCCGACGGGGACGCCTACTAGCGTGCTAATCGTAATACATACCTTTCCCGACGGGGACGCCTACACACGTGCAATTTGTTCGTACAGTGACGGGAGAGGACGGTCATTGCAGTAAGTATTTGAAAAGGGGAGAAGTAAGTTGTGTGGCAGCATGTGAAAGGGTGTGTGTGTGTAAAGTGTGTAAGGGACTCGTACGGTGACGGGGAGAGGACGGTCATTGCAGGAATTTAAAAAGGAAAATTGTGTGGCAGTATGTGAAAAGGGGATAAATGTGTGAGCGTGTGTAAAAGGGTGTAAAAGGGACTCCTGCGGTGACGGGGAGAGGACGGTCACCGAGGAATCCCGGTTTTTGAAATGTTATTAGTAATTTCTTTATTTTTTCTCTCTGAAACCTAAACAGTTACTCAGCAAGTTTTCTACCATGACGCACGTCCTTACTGTACTTTGTGTGTGTGTGTGTGTGAGAGAGAGAGAGAGAGAGAGAGAGAGAGAGAGCATGTGTGTGTGTGTGTGTGAGAGAGAGAGAGAGAGAGAGAGCATGTGTGTGTGTGTGTGTGTGTGTGTGTGTGAGAGAGAGAGAGAGAGAGAGAGAGCATGTGCGTGTGTGTACATGTGTACGTTTCTGCATGTGCGTGTGTGTACGTGGGGTACGTTTCTGCATGTGCGTGTTTTACGTGATTTTCTAGATCTTTTGGGGGACAATGATTGCCAGTAGAGTAGTTCAGCCATAGTTTACCACGTTCCCCGAATTACCTCACGTGACCCGACATGGCGAATCTGATTGGCTAATGCCTCTGAAAAATCGCAATAAAAGGCGACCCAGAGGGGAAGGTAATCACTTTGGATGGAAGAATTTGCCTTCGACAATGTCAAGACAACTCTCTGTACGCCGCGGCCGCAAGCCAAGGATTTCCCCTGCTGTTCGGGATCTCTCGTTCAGCGACGTTGATGACCCCCAGCCATCGACGTCGGGAATCCAACGCTTGCGGAATGCCCCAGATCCTCTTCTATACCTGTATTCTACAGACGAAGAGGATTATACACCTCCTCTGAAATTGCCTAGGACTAGCGATCTCTCTGGTAAGTTTTCCTTTTTTTGACTTGTAAAAAAAACGTGTCGTTGGAACATTGACTTTGTTTCTGCATACCAAGACTATTTCCACAGAGAACTCACGTTTACCTTTGTATTTTTTTTTACAGAAGTTGAAATCTCCACTCGATTTGACGGTGACGACTCGGATTGGGAGGGATCCGAGTTCGATACCGAAGAGTCGGGTGTGGACGACGACTCAGATGAAGATTTTGACTATGTCCCGCTGGTGGATACCTCTTTGGACTCCGATGAGCCCCTCGCAGAATACGTCAGACGACATTGGGAGCGTAATGCTCCGGGAACTCCCTCTTTTTGTTGGTCGAAGAGGGAGAATTTCGTCAGGCGTCACTGCTTCGAGGGGACACCGGGTGTGAAAGCACCCCTTGAAGACTCGTCGACCCCATTAGAAGTGTTCACCAGTGTGTTCCCAGAGGAGTTGTTTCAGACCATCATGGACGAGACGAATCGGTAAGTAAAAACGATATCTCTGTATATTCCGACTTGAAAATCGTAATTTTCTACGTCTTTTTTTTTGAAAACCCCCCTGATTTTACAATGTCTTTTTCTTCCGACCACAGGTATGTTCGACAGAACCCGCGCACCCCTTCATCCCATATGAAGGGGTGGGAGGACACAACGGTGCGGGAAGTCCGCTCCTATGTCGGCTTACGATTCCTGATGGGCCTTCAGTCGAAGAGGGACCAGAGGGAATGGTGGTCGACGGACCCGTTGATGTCCTCGTCGGTGTTCGCCAAGACGATGACCAGGGACCGCTACGATGCCCTGACCTCTGCGCTCCACTTCGCTGATAACGAAGGGGAGCATCCCGCGGAGGACAGGCTTTGGAAGCTGCGCCCTGTGTTAGGAGAGGGCTGAAGGTCTACAAGCTTTGCTCGTCCGACGGTCCAGAGGCAGGGTATACGGCGGCCTTCAAGATCTACATGGGGCAGGACCGCGGCGTATTTCCATCCAGCATGAAGGCCGTCACCGACCTGCTGGAGAAGGCAGATCTATTCGACAAGGGGTACCAGTTATACACCGACAACTGGTACACCTCCCCGACTCTCTTCCATTACCTGCAGGCCAGGAAGACCAGTGCAGTTGGGACTGTGCGTCTCAACCGGCGTGGCATGCCCTCGGACCTGCAGGCGAGTCGGGGACAAATCGACTTCCGGTCCAGCAAGACCGGAATGATCTGCCTTCAGTGGGTGGACAAGCGTCCTGTTACGATGCTTTCTATCGCCCACACCAGCAAGGTCGTTACCCTGCCTCCCAACCGCCGAGGGGTGGAGAGGTCGAAGCCTGAAGTTGTCGCTGCCTACAACAACGGCATGAAGGGCGTCGACCTCTCGGATCAGCTGGCGCAGTCATATCCAACGACGAGGAAGACCGTCAAATGGTATAAGAAGATTTTCTTCTACCTATTGGATATGACTACGACCAACGCGCTGGCTATCCACCGGGCCCTCGGCGGTAAACTTACTCAGTTTGAGTTCCGAAAGGAACTCGTTCGAGGATTGCTGCAGCAAGGTAAAGCATCTGACCCTGTATTTTTTCTTTATTCTGATAAAGAAATGTTATATTCAATGTTTTACATGTCCTTTTTTGTCTTAGTCTTTTTTTCTTGCATCTATTTACAGGCGGTCCCCGTGGCTCCTTCCGGCGGAATCCTCCTCAGGCTCGCCACGAGGAGGAGGTTCCCCAGCAGGCACACTTGCCAGTTGACACACCGCATCGTCGGTGGCGTCGGTGTGTGCTCTGCTGGAGGAACCACCGGCGCAGGAAGGAGACCAGGGTGATGTGCAGTTGCTGCGGCACCTCACTTTGTCCAACACCCTGCTTTCAGGCCTTCCATGCCTGAAGGTCGTTGGGCAACAGTTGTAAATAGTGTAAAATATTTTATGTACATAGTTTCTATGTATTTATTTATTGAAAAAGAAAAAACACCGTGCTTTCAGGCATTTCATGCCTGAAGATAATTTGAAAATGACAAACTTTGATATTATTTATGTAAGTAATGTATATATATACTATACATATACTATTTATGCATTTGTATATGAAATTTTGATAAAAATAAAATTGAAGTTTTACGCTATGTTTCGATCTCACGCACAGACAAACCATTGACTTTACACCCTAAAATTTGTGATATACACGTAAATTGGACTTTATACTATAGTATGAAGCAATAAAATCGTTCATAGGACATATAATAAAGATACAGTGAGTCTACAAACTTTTACATGTTTCTTGAGTACAAAAACTTTACGTTGCGGTTACTCGCAAACCAACCATAGGAGCGCGCTGAAATTTTGCGTGCGTGATGAGACGGCCCGTGCGCGACGAGCGCGCTCCCGGCTTGACGAGAGTTGCCTGCTTCTATTTCCCGTCAAGTTAGGTTTACAACATTGTTCCGACCCGTCGGTAAGGGTTAACACATGTTTCGCACAGAGACAAAGACCCACTGGCGTAGCATTATTATTATAATTATTATTAAAATTATTATTATTACTATTATTATAATTATCATTACCATTGTTATTGTTATCATAAAAATGATTATTATTGTTTGTTTATTATCGTTATTATCATTGCTGCCTACTATCATTATTATCATTATAATTATCATTATTTTTGTCATTGTTATTATTACCATTATTATTTAGATATATGTTGGCCCCTCCATTAATGCCAGTCTACAATTCGATCTTTTCAGTGATGGCTATTTGAATTTCCCAGTAGAACCCCTTTGACCCTTCCAAATGCACAACTTCCACCCTTCCTAAGGTGATCATTCCACAAGAGATGAAGTTGGCTGATTGGCTGTGATGATCGAAAGCACAGGATACCAGTAAATCCAATGGCTACAGGTAAAAGTGCCAGTACATTCCTTGGTGCCTTAAGCATATGTTTATTACTTGATATATAACCTGACTCCGGGCAAATAATTAGATTTCATCAACAGAGAGGTCTGGGTGTTCTAAGTGCCTGACTAGTTTTCATTTCTTAACCTTGTTATGAATAGTCAGCTATCAAAAATAACACATTAATTGACAAATATTATTTCATTATTCTGCATTTTGTACAAGCTATGACTTACATGACAAATAAATTCCCTCCCCTCTTTTTTTCAATAAGTGGATAATCATACGAGGTTACCCATATGCTATTTCTTTGCTTTCTCTGCCTTTTGGTTTCTGCCTTTGATACCATCACTAGGGTACCTTGATAAAAGGGCCCTTCATGTGCAGGTTAAATATTACCATAAGTTACATGTCTAATATATATATATATATTTTTTTCTAATTCTCTCCTCCTTTCGTATTGCAGGATAATTCAGCAAGCGAGTCATCAGTAAAATCTCCATTCTTCTTACGTTACACACCTGTTATAAAAGAGATTTATGTATAACAAAAGTTATTTCTAGTGGTTTCTTTTTCATCTTAATTTACTTGTTTTATGATAAAACATTTCTCAGAAATGTATGGAATTAAATAACAAACAAAAAAAAAAAGTACCATTTTGCATATGGACAGTGATGACAGTTAATTACCAAGCAATTCCTTCAAAGTTGCATCACTGAGTGCATTTTCTGTGCAAGTTGATTACAAGTCACAAGCATTATCAGCCACTATTCAGAATTTCTTTGCTTATAAAATTCATACATTAACTCTAATATCTACACATCTCTGATATTATGAAACCAAATTAACTTTTTCAATAGGTAAAGTTTTACTGTACATTAATCATGTAAACATTATCTGTCAGATTTCCTCTTTGTTGGAGTTCCTATACTTTCATTTATCATAATCAAACCTAAATAATTTTACTGTAAGAAGGAAAACATTTATAAACAGATATGACTTCTTTTATTTAAATTTTACAAGCTAAAAATCATTCATGTTTTCTAGTGTTCATCTATATCTAAGCAAGAGGGAAAAGAAAAGATTGTCTTGGATCTTTTACATATATTTTGGCACCCAAGTACATGGTATTTTATGGATAGAAAAAATATTCATGGATAATAAATCATGACGATACAACTGAAACTTTTTAAAACATGTTTAATGTTTCTGATGATCCAAAAACTGTGCAACCAAAAATATTTCAATAATGCCTGTGCTACACCTAGCACTATCTACATTTCTGAATATTTTACACAAAAGATACACTTTCAACAGCTATGAAATCATAATAGTATCTGTTAACCTTACTATATAAAGCCTTGTGACACTGCTACTGAAAAAAGTTTAATCAAATGCAAGTGCTATGGAACACAATGACAAAATGTTACCAATGAATAAATATACTTTCTTTGAAGCACTTTCTTTATCATTGTCAACATTAAAATCATCCAAGATTTATCATAAAGATTTACACAATGCCATACCCTATCATTATTACCTTGTTTTTTTTGTAATATAATTATCATTTACCTAACCATTACAATTTCTTCAACATGTTCCTGGAAATATAACAAAATAAATTATAAAGTCTCCCTGATTGAACATGCCTTACGACCTGCTTTGGTGCCCACTCTGCCTAATTCAATGATCCCACCAACGAGAAACTTAACCTACCAATATACAAAAAGCTGCCGAGTGCTACATACAGTACAGTTCTTACGAAATTCATCATAATGTACAATGAAACATGATATGCAAGAATGAAATATCAAAAGGTGTTCAAGGCTGCTTACCCCACCCCCCCCTTCAGAAGAAGAGAAAAGATGAATTAAAAGTGGTTTCTTCTCTCTCCTATTCTAAAGGACATGGAGGGGAAGAGCGCACCAAAAGTGGAACACAGAAAAGAGTTCACAAGCACGCAGTAGTAAAAGAGCATGTAACTTGGCTACGTGTGTGACGTGCAGCAGCCAGGAGGGGGGGCTTTGGGGGAGGCTACAGCACAGACCCGGAGCCAAAAACAGAATCAATGAAGGAAAACTTTACTTATACCCTAATGAACAATATGATGAGGAGAGACTTGAAAGGAAAAATATAAATTTGGAATGATATCATGGGAAGAACAAGTTACCATCAGTCTTTTCATAAAAAAGTTCCTGGTAACTTAACTGCTTCATCTTTGTACCATCTTTGCCTCTCTTATCATACTTTCTTTCTGATAAATAAAGTTTTTTTTTTTTTTCTTCTTCTTTTCTTTTCTATGTATACCATTGGAATAGTAAGTCTTATAATTAAACAAACATGAATTATTGCAAAAACTGCCACATTCTCTTTGGATTATACCTGACAGTGCAGTTCATTCTACACACACAGAAACATAACGTATAGATATATATACTCATATATGTATACGCACAGTATGTAGGTATATATAACAAATACCTTTTATTTTCTATTTACCCTTGTGGACATCCTAACATAAAATGTCCAAGAATGGACGACTATACATATTTACTTTGTCTTCTACCAAGTGCATGGTAGTTTCTTTTCTTTCTTGTTTTTCTTGGTCCTCGTAAGTACTAAAAAATCTTTTATTGATTTTATTGGTTCCTTTCAACACTCATGTAGCAATGATATAACTAACACAATAATTGACAAACTATGAATGTCCTTTTATACAATAATCAATTAGGAACAGTAACTCAAAGCCTAAAAAGCTGATAAATAAAAATGGCAATACTTCAAGTGGCGATGATCATAAAAAAAATATATATATACTTCACATAAGCAACAATTAAAATACTGATAATTATAAT
>NC_051396.1:51045268-51072768 GCF_015228065.2 Penaeus monodon
TTTTTTGTTTTTTTGTTTTTTTTGACACAGTAAACACTGAAAAAAATTGTCAAGTAACAAATTCTTAGCTCATTAGGCAAACATGAAACCTTAAGCACTAACATCTGAGAGGAGAGAACAACAAAATAAATAAATAAATAAATACACTAGGCAGTAAGTCTAACTATTAGTATGGACACCTGGGCAGAAAAAATGTATGTACCAAACATCAAGATTTCTCACATCTAGGCAAGCAAATCAAATCTGATCATTCTGTTATATGGAACAAAAGGGTTCTTTTCCACTTTCATTTTATCTTAGTTTCACTATGAAAGCAAATTAAAAATGAAACTAAAACCATTTGCAAATATAACCAGGGAAATTATTGATCTAGCTTGATGACTGAAGCTGAAAGCCTCCAAAGCACTCACATGGAGACATACATTGGATCTACAAACAGCCAACACAGTATTTCTCAAAAGGGTATATCTGTAATGTCTTTTAGCTCTCAAAAAGCAAGTATCATCTTTATTTAATCTTAAATCTACTCCCCTATGAATTCAGATCCTGAACAAATACGCAAATTTCATTACAAAATACCGGCCCAAATGTATAAAAACTTTTGGCCGAATTAATGCCTAACCTAACGTTTGTCATCTACGTTTCATCTTCATTTATATCTTCTTACCCATATCCTGCCAAAAACAAAAGTCCTAGGTGAGTTAACATTTCCAAAACCCCAACAGCAAAAAAGAAAGAAGAAAAGAAAAATAAAACAAGTAAATACAAAAGTGCCGTTCCACAATTACTTGCTCACATCGAGGGGTTGTATGTGTGCCAAAGGGAAGTTCTTGTGAGGACTTTGGATCGAGAATCTTTTAAAAAACAATGATAATATAAAAGGACTTCTCTCTACCTACAACATCCATCATCCAACACAAAGGGAAGAACAGCACAAAGAGAATAGAGCAAAATCCGCACCAACTAATTACCCAACATCATGAGGCATCGGCTCCTAAATGCTACTGCGGCAGCAAAACAGATTAGTGCGTTACCACGTCATTACGTTATAGGGGCCAATCTGGGGCGTGACACAACACAAGAGAAAATTGCTGTTGTTGCTGTTTGTTGTTGTTGCTGTTGTTTTGTTGTTGTTCAGATTTATCAATTCAAATTTTTTATTCAATATTGTCCATTCACTTACTTTGTTTTTGTCTTAAAAGCCTTAGAATGATGGAAGAAACCAAAAAATTTCCAAAACTAAGTAAAATTTCTTTAAGCACCTCTTCTCTATCTAAGCAATAATAATTTTTAAAAAAGGAAATTAGAACAAATACGAAAATCAGAAATTATTAATAAACCTAAAATTTTCCACTCACATCTATAGCCTAACTATTCTTATAGTTGTGCAAACCTTTGCTTCATTGAATATAGATAATGCAACACTATATAAAAAAAGAAGAAGAAGAAGAAGAAAAAAGGTTTTGATATCCCTTTAAATCTATAAACTCAAAGAGCATAACTTCATTAAACCTCATTTACTAATCTCTCTGTAAAGAAATCCATTTATGCAAATATTTTCTTCCTTTTTCTCCTTAAATAAATCTCAGGTGCATTAAGAGATTTTACAGTTTTGTGAGGACGTGCCAATCTGAGCTGGGGTTGCTGCATCTTGCTAAATTGGTCTAATCTGATGTATCTGAATCAATCTAATACAAACACAAATAAAAATACTTGGAAAATATCACAATTAAATTTTCGTCAACCTATCTGCCACAAGAACCCATGATAAATTATATGATAATTAGTTAGTGATTAAAACAAAGGTATCCAACACTGATCCTATATGCTATAAATTCTTCTTTCTATTCATTCTTTTCTGGCCCATTTTGCACAACCAGCCACAGACTTGCAACTAATTGTCAATAAACTTTAAACAAAATATCAATAAAATGAAAAATCATAATAATTCTAGTACTACCAATAATAACTTCTCTAACTGTCATAGCAATGGTAGCTACAGCCACTCCATTTAAATAATATCTCTCTTAAGCTTTGGATGTTGACAAATCAAAAACAAATGAATTAATAAAAAACATTCAAAATTAGGGGACCCACCAAGCCAAAGTGTCTAAGTCAAATCACAACACTTTTTACTTTGGTTGTGTTGATGCTTCCATCCATTACCAAAAATCAAAAATGAATATCAAATAAAAAAAAAGCGAAAAAATCTGAGATAAAGAATACAGACATGTTTTATACTCACAGGGTGGGTAGGCTGTCAAGGAAAGTTCATATGTTATGTAACTATTTTTCTTTTTTATCTCTTGATTCTCTCCCATTAGGCATGGTTCCACTTTTTTTTTTCTTCTTTTTAAAATTTTTCTTTGTGAAGGTAAATATTCAAATCAGGAGGTGAATAATAAAAATACATATATAAAAAATACACACCATATCCCCTAAAATGCAAAGTACAAAAATAAAATAAAAATAAAATAGTAATATGGGGGAGAATATATCACATACAAGTCCAAACCGATACTTACTGCGATGGTTCCTTGCCGTGGGTATTTGGTGGAGGCCACATAGGAGCATTTGACAGTAAGGACCACGGCATTCATAAGGTTCTTAGCTGCTTGGATGAGGGAGGTGGCGGAGTCCAGCTGCAGGAGGAAGTAAAAAGGATTTAAAATACATGTCAAAGTCATAGACACATTCCCAACAGTATTAGATTTAACCCCTACAATCCAATGACATGACCAGCACATCATGAAAATATTTGGCTTGAGGGCGGCTTGACGACAACTTAAGGGGTGAGTGAAATGAACATGCTGTCATGGGAAAATTCAGCTCTGAGCCAGGGTGACACAACTTGCCACTGTAAGCATTTCAGCTGAAGGCTGGGGTGATGGGAAAGACTCACCACAAGTGCAGACTTCTTGGAGGATGACTAGATTTATTTGGCATTCAGAAAGAGGATTCTGCATTATTTCCATTGATAAATGAGTGTGGAATGTAATGTCCATGAGTCATGACTGGAAGAACACTGCTCCAGGAAGGATGCTATTTTCATGCTCAAGATCCTCTTACCCATCAGAGTGGCCAATCAATTAAGCCTAATGATCATACTTTGGGCCATGTGATGACAATGAGGCATCCAGATCCAATGGGTAAATAGGATAAATTATGGTCTAGGATAAAATTATCAGTTTTGCATTATGAACTATGTGCCTTCTTTTGAAGAACTTTCTGTTTGGCAGACAGAAACAGTGGATGCTCTTCCTAAAAGTCCCCTCCTAGCATGACTTGAAGCGATTTCACTTGGAAGTATGTTACCATTGTACCTAACTCTGAAGATTAAATAATATAAATTTCAATGCTCCCTGATGTAACTTACTAGTAAAAGACAGGAGATTAACAGAAGATATATATTGACAGTAAAGTAAAATCAATACATTTACACAACCAGCAAACTCCTTCCATACAAAGCTATTGCCCTCACCAAGATATGTAAGTCAAAAAGTCACATGTTCTTTTATTTAATATTACATCTTTATTCAATATATCTGATTTAATACTATTTGATATATCCATTATTTAATATCCTCTAATTCATCCACTTTATAACACACATACTTAATGAATAGTCCAATGTCCATTACCCTAACACTCATTCATACCCTTATTATTCACTCTTCTAATTCTATACATACCCCAGACACAATGAGCTCTCCAGAGATGTTCTGCACATCAGCCTTGACCTTGGAGGTGATGTTGAGCTGGTGGCAGTAGAGAGCAATGCGGTCAAGGTATGCCAACATGTCATCCTTGGTGCGCGACTCAGGGCACTGGTCGGCAATCTGACGGGAGAGCTTGTCCAACTTTGTGCCTGCCTCTGAAATCTTCTTTGCAGCATTGATCACATCCATGGTAGTCTTGAGTGGTCCTCGACCCCTATGGTGCAACAAGATGTATTTACATCAAGTGGTTAGTTTATAAAGATGGATATTTGATACCAGGCCTTTATGACTTGGATTGAAGTCCTCTAACAACCAGGATCACTTCAGAAAACAAAGACAATAAACTTATGCCCTAAAATCCTCCACTCCCCTTCTACCTACCTGGTAAAATCTGTCATCTCCATCATAATCATGCACATGTGCTTAGCCAGGACAATGATGTCGTTGCCTGTGTCATCCCACTTGGCCACCTCCTGGTCGAACTTGACCTTCTCCAACCTGAAGTTCTCCACCTGTTGGGCAATCTTGTCCTTGTCCTCCTCGCTCAGGTTTCTCATGGCATCTCTGGCCGTCGTGATGCCACTGACACCTGGGTACTCGTCAATGGTTGTGTCCACAGTGTGTGCACTCGCTGGAAGATTGGGTTAAGACCATTTAGATTTAGATTAACTTACTAGATAAATCCATAGCAATAAAACGGAATCAGAAGTGGAAGGTTCTTAATACTAAAAATATAAAAATGCTTTTGAGGTGAAGTTGATCTTACTACAGAATTCATTCTAGGTGGGTTTAAAGTTCTATTTTTGAATATATATAATTCTCTGTACATTTATAATTTTTCATAAATAGAGTAATATAGAAATATTACCAATGATATATCAACTAGACATATTACCAAAGCACTATCTGAGCACATTCTTATAATATAATGATTCTCAATATAGCAGTAACAACTGCATCAGTAAAAGTTATACATATAAAATACATATAATACAAACCACACTTCCAATCTAAAAACAATACTTACACTTGCTTCTGATCTCCAAAGTGTGATACTCATCCATCAACACATCATCAGGATCTAACTCATCATCTGCCTTATTCATCAGCACAGCCATGCGGATCTCTCGCACTCCGTCGTACACCAAGTGTGAGGCATCAATAAACTCATTCTCGTCCACCTCTTTGCCTGGTGTACTGCTTAGGACCTCAACTGCCACGTCCACTCGCTGGGCAAAGTTTGGCAGCACTGAAAGACAATTTACAGGGTCAGAGGTAATATAGTAAATGCTGAAAAATAGGGAGCAATAATGTAAATAATGCAAAATTGCCAAATACTAATCGACCTCCCAAGAGGTTTGTGCACTCATGGCAAGCCTTCATCACCCCAGCTTTCTTCTAAAATACTCATGAAGGCAGGCTCGTATCACCCGGCCTACAGCCAGATTTTCTAGTGACGGCCTGTTCATGTCACCAGCCCCTCGAGCCAGATTTTTTTCTGACGTGATGGTCACGTCATCTGGATCAAAGGGGTTAATAGTAGCAGCATCATTTTTCTGGTACCATAATTAACTAAAGGTACCTAAGTAAATTTTAACATTTGCTTATAAATACCAGCTACAAACAACTGTTAAAAGTGTTGATTGACCTCCTAAGAAGCTGGGCACAAATGGGGAAAACTACCGATATGTATTAACAATGCCAGAATAATGGCCTGGTTAGCCAGTTAACCAAGTTTTTATCTAGCTGTCACTGGGTTAGGGGAAATCATGATAAGAAGTTATGAGTATGTTATTCAATTTATAAATTACATTATTTATGATTTTTGCGGTCTCATATCTCTCTTCTGTGTAACAAGAAAAAAAATATATATAAAAAGCATAATGAATAAGCAAGAGAATCACTAAAAACAAAACAACCTTTTTGTAGAAATAAAAATTAAGCACAATCCCTAACACTTGCAGAAATTTTCTAAAATCCTTAATGCCACCTATTATACATCAATACATCAATCTAATCTGACTTACCCTGGTCTCTCAACACCTTTACTGCCTCCAAGACTCGGTCAGTGTACATGCAGGGCTCATAGTTATCCATTTCTGCTGCAACCACATGGCACACACGGGCAGACCGGCCCCGAATAGCACCAGCAATGCGGTCTAGTGTGTCAGGGTCACCTTCGTTGATGGCTCGTACACACGTCTTCACATCCTCTAATATGTGACTCTCTGGAAAGATTGATTCAAGAATGATAATACTCCCTTTTTTTTCTTTTTAATGAAGATGCATCTTTATACATCATACTTTCATATTCTAAGACAGACAACAATTCAGGAAAATCTCATTTGTACTATATCATGGGTAATAACAATAAATTACATCTCAAAGCAAAAATAATATTAGTCACAAATATAAACATACCCGATACAGCAAGGAAGTCATCAATGGTTGTGATGTCATCCACAGACTCTGTAAGGATGCGCACCTGGTTCTCCCAGGCATCCTTAAAGGCATCCATGTTCTCCTGAGCAACCTGAGATAACAAAAACGAAATAAACAACAAGCACAAAGCATAAACACACAAACACTCAAACCGTAAACAAAAATATCACAACGAGCATTACTTCATTCAAAACCTCTTGAAGAATGTCCTCCCATGCACACAAAACATACCTTGGACTTGGGCCGTGCTGCAAGAATACGTGCAGCATTGATGACCTGAGGGCAGAGGTGTTCTATCTGTGCTGCACCATAGCGCACCATCTTCACACCATCCTCATTGTTGGACATGGTGCAGGCCAAGTTTGCAACCTCCACTAGCTTGTTTGCATGTTCAGTAAAGACCTAGAAGACAGGAAAGAATGAAAGATAAATGTATGGTATAATTAAATTCCACTAAGGAGATAGGTGAATGCAGAAGAGTGCATTTCATGCTTATTAAAATTACATATATACAAATACTGCACAATGATATCCACAAATTTAATCATTAACACTGAGTCATGATAAATGCATGTGTATTTAGCCATTTTCGTCTCTAGTTAGTCAATCCATTACTCCCCAAGTCCCAGTCTTCAGCGCCATAAAAGGCCTGCTATGCACTCACCTGAGCGTACTCCTCCACTTCCTTCTCATTGCCGTTCCTTGCAGCTTCAACTAAAACTAGCAGTGGTACATTTGTCTCTAAGAAACTGGAATTCAAAAGCAAGTTATTCAGACACACATACTGACAAGTTCCTTTGTACACATAGCTAAGTTTAATAAAACTAAGGTGATGTAATGAATATGGACTAGTAAAAAAAAAAATACAAATAAAAGATTATATATTAGACCCTGAGAAATAGATAAAAATTGCATTATTACTAAGTAAACACATCTAAAACTGATTGATAAATTTTAGCTACAGACATGAACATTCAGAGAGATTCAAAATATATAAACATAAAATACAAATTGACAGACTATCTCTCTTTCACTTTAATGACAAAGTATGTCCCAAGTAATCCAAACAAAGGAGTGTCAAACCCAAAATCTCACACAAGCCACTTTTCATTTCAGCTACCATCTTGAGGGATGACAAAGGATTAAAACTTGCAGTACTTACCTATACATAATTTTTTGTTTTTGTTTTTAGATTTTAAATGATGACACTAATAACAATGTATTTGATATTATATTCCATATAATCCATTACTGTGATCATAATTTCTCAGGCTAAAAATTCTTGTCATCCTGCAGGCCACTTGTGACTATCTTGAGGGCCATGAGTTTGACATCCTGTCATAAGTTACCTAATATATAAATAAAACAAAAAAAAATCTTGATCTAAAAGTTGATATTCACATCTAATATCCACTTTGACAATCACCAAAACACATACAAAAAAAAAAAAAAAAAAAAAAAAAAAAAAAAAAAAAAAAAAAATCAATGATAAAAATAACCAAATAAGTAAATATAAAAAATACCCACCTATCTGAAACGTGATCAACTACAGCTTTACGCAGTTGACGTCTAAGGTCCTTGGTCTTGCGATACATGTGATCAATTGCCTTGTCCAGGTTTTCAGAGGGCTGTTTGCGTCCCATCTGAAAACAGGGAAAAACATTGTCAAACTTTAATTGCACTATTAACAATAAGCAAATACATGTGTGAAATAATAAATTACAATACAATCACACAAACTGCCTTCTTTCTTAATATGGCTGTTTCTTTTCCTGTAACTGAGCTCCAAATACAACAATGACTGGAAACCATTTTTGGAAATCTTGTATTTATCTCTAAAATTTTCTCTAGTTATATCATATACTGTAAATACATGAACACACCTGAAACATTTATACCAAGAATCTACTCACAGGCAACAAATAACAAACCAATCAAAAAGGAGTATCCAATCCACCAAAACACCAAAAGGGTGAAAATCCCTATCTCATCAGCTTATCACAATGGCAAGATATCTAAAATGCTCAGAACAAAAACTAACCATACCAGAACTACAACAAAAGTCAATTGACAGTGAGAGATTAAAAAGCAGAAGGTAATGCATTCTCAGAATCCAAAGACAATGCCATGGGAGCCATTAAACAGCAGCTAACTTACCAACTCTTATTGAGAGAGACACAAACAATCTGGAAATCAGCCACATGGCCCCATACTCACATTATCCATATATTCAGTCAGCAGGTCCTGGAGGGCCTGTCTCACAGCGTTACATTCCTCAACGATCTTGAGCCTCCTGTCGTCTCTTGTGCAGAATGAGTCTGCCATGAGTGCTGCTCCGCTGATGATGGATTCTAGACGCTCCTCAAGGGAAGGACGGGTTCGCACTTCGTTGTAGGTCAGTGGGTCCATGTTAATACGTTCCTGTTAAGGGTTGAGGGGGAGGGTCGGTTAGAATGGCAAAAGACAGAAGAAGGGGCAAGCTATCCAGAATTACATGGTATTCACAAACAGTAGGAAAAATTGTTGTGATGGCATGTTTATGCAAGGTCCCTATTTGTGATGATCTCTTATTTGGGAAATAGAGTACATGACTGTCTGAAATGTATCTGCTGAGTACTTTTTTTTTTATCAAATAAATGGCTCCACAAGTGCTTAGTCACCCTTGAGTCAATTATTAACCAAACTACCCCAGGTTTATGTTCTGTCCCCTGTAGTTTTTTGTGAATTTTGTTACATACAGATGGCTCCACGTGTCTCAGTTGGCCCTAGTGACCAATCCTGATTTCCCCTTTCCTTGAATTGGCAGGAAAATGTGTTTTTTTTTATTACAATTTATATTGATACTGTTATTATTGTTATTGAAGTTATGATTATGAAATTATTACTAAAAACTTGGGACAATGAAATAATGCAAAAGACCCTTTCCAAAAGTCAAGGAAAAAGGTAAATAGATGAGAAAGGTAGGACTAGTTAACTGACTCCCCAGTGACTAAGCACTTGTAGAGCCATATATATGTAAATACAATAAATAAACTTGTATTACAGAGGGCATGGAATGTATTCCTGCTATACGTGCCGATTGGGTACCCTACTTGACCTCATCTATTCATTTCGTTCCCCAATCTTTTTTACAATTTTTTTTATTTCTGACACTGTTAATTCAACTTTTAACAGTATCATTAATAATATATCTACAATCATAATAATCTTAACCACAATAACAACATATTTCCCCCCCCCCAAAAAAAAAAAAAAAACTTGAGGCATAGTTTAAAAAGGTAAGGTCAGTTAGGCCTAGTAATCGACTCATTGGTGAGTTTTTATGGAGCCATAGATGTGTAACAAAAAATAACAATAAAAAAACATAAATATGACAATGAAAGTATACATGCACTAACTGCAATCATCAATGTGTAAAAAAAAAAAAAAAAAAAAAGAGATCTGACAAATTAGTGTGTATCAACGGCACACAAATCAAATAACTTCTGGACAAATTGGAGGGTAAGAGCCAAATAATGTTAATGTTTATTTAACCAATGATTCTATTTTTATATCAATCTGCCTAAATGTCCAGAATCTAATTTCCCTTTTGAGAACTTTGCAATATTTGGGCACCATACAATCCTGGAACAATACTTGTTGATGGCAGGTGGAGTTATGGAACAGAGTTTTCTTTGGCTCATACTAAAAATGATGACAAATGAAACATAGATTACACCCAATGAATGTTTACATCACTTTAGCATGTACCCTCTGTTGAACCACAAAGAGAGGCAATACTTCAAACAAATACTCTCCACACATAAAACATACATTCTTACAGCACACACTAACAAACAAGCATGCACACGCACATGCACACTTTATCTCACTCACTCACTCTCTCATTCTCTCTCTCTCTCTCATTCTCTCTCTCTCTCTCATTCTCTCTCTCTCTCTCATTCTCTCTCTCTCTCTCATCTCTCTCTCTCTCTCATTCTCTCTCTCTCTCTCTCTCTCTCTCTCTCTCATTCTCTCTCTCTCTCTCATTCTCTCACTCTCTCATTCTCTCACTCTCTCACTCTCTCATTCTCTCACTCTCTCATTCTCTCATTCTCTCACTCTCTCATTCTCTCACTCTCTCATTCTCCCTCTCTCTCTCTCTCATTCTCCCTCTCTCTCTCTCTCATTCTCCCCCCCTCTCTCTCTCTCTCTCTCCTTCTCTCACTCTCATTCTCTCACTCTCTCATTCTCTTACTCTCTCATTCTCTCACTCTCATTTTCTCTCTCTCATTCTCCTCTCTCTCTCTCTCATCTCCCTACTCTCTCTCATTCCCCTCTCTCTCTCTCTTCATTCCATCTCTCTCTCTCCTCTCTTCTCCTCTCTCTCTCTCTCTTCTCCTCTTCTCCCTCTCTCTCTCTCTCCTCTCTCTCTCTCTCATCCTCTCTCTCTCTCTCTTCTCTCTCTCTCTCTCTCTCTCTCTCTCTCTCTCTCTCTCTCTCTCATACTAAGAGTTATGGGTAAAGATAACATCAAATTCTTTTCCTTTCTCCTATCTTATCATATATCATTTATCAGCAATGCTCCTTGATCTCAATGCACTAAAACACTAAAAAACCAATATCTCATCAACAAAAAAAATATGTATTAATATCAGTAAAAAAAAATTATATATATCCTCCATGCAAACAAAGGAAGAATAAAGTGCACTGATCAAACGTCCATCAGGAACTCCTGTGATACTCACGTCAAAGTCATCGAGGGCCGAAGCCAGCTCTCCCGGGCCTTCGTAGGGCATTTGGCCCGCCCCGGTGGCCTTACCCTGGGCTACATCACTGATGGTGTTCACTGCCTCACACACTTGCTTGAACACAAAGTCGCGGTTGGCCTTCGCTGCTGCCAGTTCTGGGTGCCGCACGTACGCCTGTGAGGTTGATTGGGGGGTTGGAGTGTGCCGTAAGACTTGGAGTGGGCTTAAAAGTAGGTTTGTTTGCTTCACTTTTTTTCCCCACCTAAACTTGTGTGCAAAGCCAGTGTACCTGCTAGGCTGCTAGTTGTTCATACTTTTTTTAATAAATTTATTTATTCAGTTTTACTTTCACTATGAGTTGCAGTTTCATTTCTATGCACAGACAATAAGGAATTCTTACAAGCAACAAGAATCAGTGCCAATTTCAAGATATCACAGCTAGGCCATTTTACAGCTCCCTTCAGAGTATAATATTGTATACTACTGGCTTAACATTTCTTAGCCTTGGCTAACTCTCTTACCTGATTTGGAGCCAAATCTCATTCAAACAAAAACAAAACAAAAAGTAAAAAATACTCTATGTAGTTTAAAAAAAAAACTAATCTGCCATCTATTCTCACTGTAGCTTTTGGCCAGCAAACTGAAGAATGCAATCATAATCTGCACAAAGCCATACTTCTCAACTTCAAGCAGTGTTACTGCCAGCTCAAAAAACATCAGCCAGAAGCATGTGATATAACTAATGGCTAAGATCACAGAGGTACCCACAGCTTGAGTTCAGAATACAGTTGAGCCACACAATGTATAAGAAAAGTTATGGTACAAATGGCATGATGCAACAGAGTGAATACAGGGGGAAAATGCCTTGGGAAAATAGCAGAAATATAAGATTTATAAACAAAAACTAACATAATGAACATATATTAAACTGATCAAGACTGCAGACATAATGAACCCAAATATTTAAACAATCTGAGCACATCACTAAAGTTTATAGAAAAATCGGAGAATTTCATTTGGTCAAGGTATCAACTGTATAACTGAAACCCTAAAAATACAACTAATTCTAACAACAAGTCCCACACAATCACAAAAATGATTAGATTACAGAAAACTTTTTAGTTTCCATCATATACAGCTGTACAAAACCCTGCAGAAAATCTCGAAGCTGTCAAGCATCTGGAGTCTTCTTACACAAGCCTCCTAGCATCATCACGCAGACTGGTCTAGGTTGGACCGCTCTGTTTTCCTATGTTCTTCCAAACAGAGGGAAACAACATCTACCCTCTCTTCCTAAATCTACCATGGAAGGATGGTGAGGATGCATCATGGAGTTTGTGTTGAGAGATCTGTGTTGCGAGTGAGGAGTGTGTACGGGAGTCCTTGGGTTCTGTTCGCTCGTTCTGGGCTTGCGCTGCTGTGTTGTGAGGTTCACTTGGGGTTCTTGGGGTAACGACGAGTTGTAAGTGCGTGTGGCTGTGTGTTTTGTGCTGTTCGTAATCGTTGTGAGAGCAGTGGTGTGTGATGATGACGTGCAGTTTGTGTATGCATGAGTTGTGTGTGTTTGTGGTTGGAGTGATGTGGTGTGTGTGTGTGTGTGTGTGTGTGTGTGTGTGTGTGTGTGTGTGTGTGTGTGTGTGTGTGTGTGTGTGTGTGTGTGTGTGTGTGTGTGTGTGTGTGTGTGTTGTTTCTGTTGTTTGTTTCCAACTAAATGTATGCACAAACATTTATAAATGCACATGAACATCCATATTCCAATCCTTAAGCCTTCTCTGAATGCGGTAACCCAAACCCAAAACCCAATCTGTGAAACTCACCACTTGTAAACTCTTGAGGAGCCGGTGGACGTCCACCATGTCAGCCAAAATGAGTAGGCGCGTGACAGCTGAGAGGAGGTTCCTAGCAGCCCGCACCATGTTGCCGCGCTTCACACTGCTACAGGGGTCTTCGGCAAACTCCCGGGCAGCTCGCGACATGGTATCTCCTTGGGCAGGCAGGGAGTAAGGCCAAAAAGTCATTCTTAATTCAAGGAACTTTGGATGCCCAGGTCGTAATGTTGTTTAATTATGCTGTACTAAAAACTGTGTCAAATGAGGCTACTGAATAAAATCACATGCATAGGTTATGCACACAAAAACATAAAAACTACAAACTGCAAAATGCTTATTTCTAAAACACTTGGATTACCACTCAACTTTTAAAAGTAAATAAAAAGTAAACTACTATATTCTGAATCCACAAACAATCTGACATACACAGGAAAGATGAACCAGAAATGGAGAATTAATATTTTAATGAAGCCTTTATCATCCCACTGTACTTTCCTTAAATGTGAAGATCAACCAACAAGAAACAAAAAAAGGAAAATACCAAAATTATATTGGGTCCCATACCAATTTAAAAGATCCTGCACTTATACAAACCTAAAACCAATAAAACCCAGGCCAATGTGTCAGAAAACAAGTCTGGATGTCTTTCTATCTATTCTATTCTAAGAGATGTCATGTAAAAGATGTAAAATACAGAGAAGCACTAAATGAAATGTCTTTTATATGGTTACAACCTCACATTATTAGTGTATTCGTTTCCACCAAAACATAATGGTCTTTATATCATGTTTCAAGAGAAATTTGGATGTAAAGGGCAGTTCAAATGTCTTCAATTAATGTACTACAAGAGCGAAAGATAGAAAACAGCAAGTATCAATGAAATGTTAGTACAAAAGAATGAGTTGAAAGTTTAAGGGAAACAAAAATAGATTTAAAAAAAATAATAATAATCAAAATACCTAACAAAAAATAACAAAATATATTTTTTTTTATCAAATCAATAAAATGTAAAATACTTGTAAAAGGAACTTCAACAAACAAATCAATTAATAAACAAAACTATATATAAAAAAAAAAATCATCACAACAAACCGACAGCATACATGAGAAAAAACACAAATAACAAATAAATAACAAACACTAGAGAACTGCCCGCAAAGGCCTAGAGACCTGGGCCATGCTCGCACCATGCAGCCTGCACCTTCAACGCCTACCTGTCTTGCGAACCTCCTCGACGGCCCCCAGCATCTCACCCTTGATGTCAGGGTTTTCATAGGCGATCTCTTCCCCGCGCTCAATGAAGTTCCGTGTGGCCGCCTCCACTGCCGCAACCAGCACGTGGGCGCGCTTGCTCCGCCCTTTCTTCTTCTTGGAGGGGCCTTTGGTGTTGACGAGGGTCGTGACCTAATGGCACGGACGGACGGGTATGCATGAGTGACGGGGGGAAGTTAGCTTTGGGGGGATGGGTGGAGTGTCGGAGTGGGGTTAGGGTTGGGGGTGAAATTAATGGCTAGGTTCAAAGCTAAATCTGAGGGCAAATAATAAATCAAGAAAAACAAGAAACTGAGAAGAACTGGAAACTTCAACTGGAGGAAATACTAAACAAATTAGCACCAAATTTTCAACTGTAGGCCTAAGTGAAAAAGAATTTTTTTTTTAATTGGACAATATCACAATATGCTGGAGAAAACCAAAGAAAAAATATGAACTTTTAAAGAAGGTAAAAGGACATACAAAAACAAAGGAAAACAATCTACATATGTACTTACTACAATCCAACTACAGTTCAATAATAAGCAGGATATAGTCAAACAAAAATTTTTGTATAAAAAATCAAAGGGAGAAAAAATATCATCTGTCCACCTCTAGTACTACCTTCAAAAGCCCACTTCTCTCCTATCCACATAAAAGAATTGCTTTTCTTTTATTCATAAACTAGCTAGACTATTACTTTCTTTATATCATATAATCTGATTACCTGCTTCATCTGTATAATGTCACTTTAGAATAAAACAATAATAAAGCATTATATAATCAAAGTTGTGGTCATTTTCTGTAAAATACAAAGCTATTCTTGTATATAGACTAATCCTTTTAGTTACATCTACATACATATTTTCTAAATGTTTTCATTAGACATATACAAACAAACACTAACTATCTTTGTCAAAGAGAAGATGAACATTAACAGATTATCTCAAAATTATACCTTGTTGACAAGAACAACAATTACATGACTTGTGTCCAAAGTGTATTAAACAAAAGTAAATATGAAAAATTTAGCAGTACACCTTTATACATTTAAGGGCAAGATGGGGGGGAAAAAAAATCAAACAGGGTTCTCCAAAGCACACCCACCAGCAAGGAAGAACAAGTTAGCCACCGCAGAGAGAGAAAAAGCCGTCCCCTGAGATAATATATAGGGATGGAGAAACCCCACAGACTCAGCACAACACAACACACTGTAGTGGTGGTGAATCCCCCCCAAGCTGTAAAACTCATTACCTGTATGACTAGGGGCTCTAGGGTCTTTTCGACTGACCGGGTCTTGATCTCAAGGTTCTTAATGTCCCATCGAAGCACCAGGCCACTGCCGTTATCGGTGCCCGGTGGCATGCTGGGGTAGTTTTGCTCGGGCATGGTGCCGAAGTACTGATCTTGCTCTGGTGGGGATTCCTTGGGCTTTTTAGTGAATTCCCTTATCCTGTACGCCGTTTAAGCATCGAGACACCTCGTCCGCACAAGTGACTCGTGATGCTGTAAACACTGTGTGTATCTGTATTTGTGCAAAGTCTTTCAGAGTCCTTTTAGGTTTTACTTTTTTTGGCTTACTTTTAGTTTTGATCTTTTTCTCTCTGTAATCCTTACTTCCTCTCTTTGATTTTTCTCTTTCTCAAATTTCAAACTAAGCTGTCCCGCTTAGACAGAGGGCTTCATCGCTCACTAGAGGGTTCATGCACTAAGTCCAACGACAAAGAAAAACTTTTTACCATGCACTCCTGGCTTTACTCAACACTACATGCACATCAAACCTAAGAAAAGGGAGGGGAAAGAAAAAAATAAAGGTATTAAAACAACAGGACATGACAGACAGGGCCCTGGATTAGGCTCTCGTGATGCTCAAAGAACTGGGGTATTTTATACAGCCAAACTTACTGGAGAGAGAGAGAAAAAAAATAAAAAAAAAAAACTAAAATAATATAATATATATATATATATATATATATATCATCATATATCATATACATATAATATTATACATATATATACATATATACAATATATACATATAATACATATTTTATATATATATTATATAACATACATCATATAAAAAAAAATACATATATATACTATATACTATATATACATATAATATATATACATATATATATTATATATATATATATTATATATAATATATAAACATATACATATATATATACTATATATATAATATATATATTATAATATGATATATATTATATATATATTAATAATGTATATAATATATATTATTTATATTATATATGTACTATATTATATATTATATATATATATATTTTTATATATATGTATTATGTATATATATATGTATATATTATTATATTATATTATTATATATGTATATATATGTATATATATGTATATATATGTATATATATGTATATATATGTATATATATGTAAACACTACACACGAAAAAAAGAATTTAAAAAAAGGTATTCAGTCTTAATGACTCATGAATAACTTCAGCCAATTCTATAAATAAAATCAAAACGAACATAAAACTCAAGAAACAAAACAAATTGTTCAGAAAAAGCAATGTAGCACACAAACACTGCCAAATAACTTGCAGTCTTACCAATACTTGGTCTTCTGCAGAAATCCACAGATAAAAGTAATTCATCCGGTCAGGACCAGTTTATTGAAGTACACAGTGAAAAAAATGTATATTTTACTTTAGTCAAGAGGCATGCAATTGCAAGAAAAGTGACTGAGCAACAAGTATGCATTCTCAATGATTAGTAAGTGTAAATTCAATGGTTTTTATATAACTGTGATGGAGAATGGGCAAAGAGTAAGTTTTCTAAAAAAAAATATATATGCAAAGCATTGACATAACCACACATCTATTTTCCTCTTTTACTTTTACTTTCTCTCTGTCTGTCTGTCTGTCTGTCTGTCTGTCTGTCTGTCTGTCTGTCTGTCTGTCTGTCTGTCTGTCTGTCTGTCTGTCTGTCTGTCTGTCTGTCTGTCTGTCTGTCTGTCTGTCTGTGTCTGTGTCTGTCTCTCTCTATCTACTTAATTAACTCGCTAACTCATTCCCCTCTTACCCCTCACTCACCCCTCACTCATTCATTCACTCACCACTCTCTCACTTTCAGTCACTCACACACTCCAGTCACTCATGCACTCCAGTCACTCATGCACTCCAGTCACTCATTAACACTCACTAACACACTCACTCACTAACACTCACTCACTCATGCTCTCTCACTCACTCACTCATATATTCACGCACTTTCACTCCATTCCACACACCCCTCTCTCACTCTCAGTCTCTCTCTCAGTCAGTCAGTCAGTCAGTAAGTCAGTCAGTCAGTCAGACTCAACGCATTCACTTACAAACTTATACATTCACATCCTTTAAACAAACACTCATGCACTTACACACTGATACACTCTATGAAGGAGAGAGAATAGAGAATGAATAAAAAAATAATAATAATAACAATAAATGCAGAGATCTTCTTCATATGCAAATCATCCTTCAAAAGGTAAACTGTCATCATAATCTATAAAACTGTTTAAGTGATAAAACAGCAATCACAAAAAAGAAAAACAAAAAAAAGAGATCACAGGAGGGGGGGGGTATAGTGAGTGGGTTGATTAATTTCCAAACACGGCCTTCCATTAACGGCATAATGGGGGTGGGTGTGGGGGGTGTGGGGGAAGTTACAAGAAGTGCACAGCCAACAGCAATGGTGTCGGAATCTCCTGTCAGATCTGTAAGTCTTGGCATTGAGTGGAGTGGGGGAGGGGGGGAGGTCTAGTGGGGAGAAACAGTGGAGGGTATATATATATACGGAGGAAGACTGACGGGGCAGGGGATGGGGGGGGGGATGAATATATATGAATGCTTTATATATCAAAACAAATCCATGTTGACCATCGTACACATGAGCCACACAGTGCACAAGTACCATTACAGCACGGAGAAAGAGAGAATCGCCTCCTTGTGAAAAACATTTTGGATCTGGGGGGAGGGGTGGCAAAGGGGTTGGGGGGGAGAGGCGACGTCTTCCAAATCTCGGCTCGTCGTCTTCCTTGGGGTTATTGCTATTACTTTTCCTTCCTCCCTCTCTTTCCAGCTCCCTCCTTTTTCCGTTCCCAAATCACTGTAACTCCAGCTTCTTCCTAGAGGGGTGGGTGGGGGAGTCTCCAGAGCTGGACTCAAAATTCCAAAACACTCATAAAGGAGACAATAAAAAAAAAAAAAAAATCTTTTAAAAATGACTAGAAGAACAAAAGACGGAGAAAAAAAAAAAATTTGCCATTTCCTCACTCCAATTGAGCGCTACTTCCACTACACAAGAATCGCCAAGGTTCACCCACTTTCTATGGTGGTGTTTCTGCAAAAAAATTCAAAATGTACACCACTAAAAATTTCTCTCTAGGAATATCTCTGGAAAAAGCTCATTTTGCATTTCTTACGATCACTGGAAAAAGAAAAAAAATATTGATTCGCTGGTCTTCCTTTTGACCTTACTTTCTATGAAAACATAATATGAAAATACTATTATTACAAAATCAAGAATCAATGCTTTACATTTCTACTTGTACATAATCTTTCTTTCACCATAATATGATATTTACACCATTCATAATTACTTTCCTAAATTGAACTTTCCACTCATGAACTTGTCTTAATGCATCTTTATTGATAGTAACTTTTCTTGCATGTTCTGAGCATCACTGAATCACAACTGCAGTAAAAAAATGCTGATGGACTTGTTTCAAACCTTCAATATCAAATCTGTTTTGTAACAGCCAATGTAATAATAATTTCAGTGCTAAAGAACATTCTTGAAAATTCAAAACTTTTTTTTTTATCTTAATTTGCAAAATAAAACTAAAAAACAGTAAAATGAACTACATGCGAAAATCACACTTGCTTCCTGTTCTCCGAGTCCATGATCTAAAAAAATAAAATAAATAAATAAATAAACAAATAAATTTTTAAAAATCAAACTGAACCATTGTCATCACTCTTCCCATATCCATCTACATCTCCCTCTCTCTACATCTCTCTCATTTTTCCTGGAAACCATCAGCACCTCCCCTTGCAGTTTCGCCAAAATCCAGGGTCTTGGTCCACAACTCAACCTCTGACGTCACCTGAATGACCAATGGCTCGAGAGTCTTCTCCACCGACATGGTGCGAATCTCGAGGTTTTTGGGGTCCCACTTGAGGATGACGGGACCCCCAGGGTTAAAGTGGTCTAGGGTCATTCTCTTTTATTTATTTTTGGCCGCCCTTGCTGCAGAGAGGGGGGAGGGGCACGCGGAAATGCTGGGCTGGCTGGGCTACTTAGGGCTTACGCAAAGTGGAGAGAAGGTGGAATGGTTCTGAGGGCTACCTATGAACGTGGATCTGAAACAGAGAGAAAGCAGGGTTAGATACTTTGTCTGTTAAAAAGTTTCTATTTAAAAATACTAAAAACATGAATATGGTATACTTTTAACGGAATATGCTTGGATTTAATAACAATGAGTGAATGAATGAGAAAGAGAGAGAGAGAGAGAGAGAGAGAGAGAGAGAGAGAGAGAGAGAGAGAGAGAGAGAGAGAGAGAGAGAGAGAGAGAGAGAGAGAGAGAGCGTGAGCGTGAGCGTGTGCGTGTGGAGCGTGTGCGTGTGGAGTGTGTGCGTGTTGAGCGCGTGCGTGTTGAGCGTGTGCGTGTGGAGCGTGTGCGTGTGGAACGTGTGCGTGTGGAGCGTGTGGAACGTGTGCGTGTGGAACGTGTGCGTGTGGAGCGTGTGCGTGTGGAGCGTGTGCGTGTGGAGCGTGTGCGTGTGGAGCGTGTGCGTGTGCGCACGTGTGCGTGTGGAGCAACTGCATGCGCGCACATGTGTGTGTGTGGAGCAACTGCATGCGCGCACGTGTGTGTGTGGAGCGACTACATGTGCATATGTGTGCGTGTGGAGCGAGTCCGTGTGTGCATGTGTGCGCGTGGTGGGCGTGCGTGATTGCGGGCATGGGTGCCCCTTAGGTACATAATTTTTCTGAAAAAAAGATATACATATACATACAAAAACATAAAACGTTCTATGAGCCACACATCTTTTTCCAGTAACAATAACCACCTGTCAAAGCATAAAAAAGCAAAACGGCACTCTGTATCCGCTACATCTACCAGTCTGCGATACATGGAATGGCGTAAAAGACAATACACGAACTCATTCACAATCACAACCATACATACAAACAAACGCTCTCTCTTGGGCTCCGACTTTCACATCCTCCCAAAGAAACACAGACATCCTGTTTCGTGAACAAAATGCATGTGTTCCCTAAACACGCCCATTTCTTCGTTTACACATACAAAAAAGAGAGAGAAAAAAGTTTGCGCATTCTGAACAAATGCACACCAATCGCACATCACTAATAGCCTCAATAACAAGTAAAATATTAAAAAATAAAGACAGTAACAGAGGAAATAAAGACAGTGACAAAGAGAAAACGGAATAAATAAGGTAAGTCACCAACCAAGCCACGGAACAATGCAAACATCCCGCGTCCGCCCCACCCCACCCCCTCCTCCCTTTTCCCCTTCCCCTTCCTCTTCACTTCCTTCTCCATTCGCCCAAAGTCTCCCAATCACCTACCTTCTCTTCCCTCTTCCTCTTTCACCCTCCTACCCCAATCCCCATTCACATTCCCCTCCTACTTCCTCTTCTCCTTTTTCCTCTTTTACTCCCTCTCTCTCCTGATACTCCTTCCCTTGTCTCCTCCCCTCCTCCCCCCTCACCTCTCTCTTCCAGCATTGCTAGTACGTGAAGTCATATCCGGCGGCCCTCAATACTCCCCCCCCCCTCCTCCTCCGGTCCTCTCCTCTCCTCTCCTCTCCTCTCCTCTCCCTCGCTTCTCTTCTCTTCCTCCTTCCCTCCCTCCCCTCCCCTCCCTCAATATCACCTGTCGCCTGTACTCAATGACGGTACTGATAATGAGGGCGGTGTAACATTCGCCCCCATCGAGACGGCGATAAATACGACAGAAAATAACGAAGACGACTGCATCGGCGATACCGGCGGACGCAAATACCAACGACACAAAACGGCAAATCGAATGCAAATCGCCGTACGACCGCATAACATCATCGTTCCGCAGTATCGCACCGCAGCGCATCGTAATAATATCACCAGAAGGAAGAGACAACGAAATACGCTCCTGATGTTATTACAAGCCGTTAACAGGACCCCCGAGAAGGCGGTTTACTGTTTACCGTTCTCCCATCGCAACATCCGACCATATGTCATTTTTTCCCCCTTGTACATTTGGCCCAAAATTTATCATCTCCATTCTCAAAATACGAAAGAAACTGCCATTTGGACAATTTTCGAAACCTTAAATCTTGTTGCTCAAAAAAAACACACTCAAAAAAGAAAATAAATCAATGGAAATAGTTTCAAACATCTACAGCAGTTCTACAAAGAGAAAAAAGAAAGAACTTTCATAGCATATATTCCAATCTATCATTTACGCAAAAAAAAAAATCATGCACTAAAAAGAGGGTTAAATCACCTCACAACCCGTTCTTGCCACGGCCGGGCGGCGAGAGAGGAGAAAGAGAGAGAGAGAGAGAGAGAGAGAGAGAGAGAGAGAGAGAGAGAGAGAGAGAGAGAGAGAGAGAGAGAGAGAGAGAGAAGAGAGAGAGAGAGAGAGAGGAGGAGAGGAGACAGACAGGAAATCATTACGGACTTTACCTCTCTCTCTCTCTCTCTCTCTCTCTCTCTCTCTCTCTCTCTCTCTCTCTCTCTCTCTCTCTCTCTCTCTCTCTCTCTCTCTCTCTCTCTCTCTCTTCTCAATTATCTGTCTTCTTCACCCACCCCCTTCCTCTCCTACCTGCAGTTCTTCCCGTTATTCCCTTCCCACTCCTTCTCCTTACTTTCTCCCTTTCCCCCTCTTCCTCTTTCCCTACCGTTCCTCCTCATCTCCTTTCCTCCCCTCCTCCTCCCCCATCTCCTTCCCCCTTTCCCTTCCTTTCCCCTCCCATTCCCCTTCCCCTTCCCCTTCCCCTTCCCCTTCCCCCCTCCTCTCCTCCTTACCCTTTCCCCTTGCCCCCCCCCTCCCCTTGAAGACAGGTCCTGCCAAGTCTGTCCGAAGAGCCCGACCAGGAACGGCGTGCCACTCGAGGGGGGGGGGGGGCGCCGGCGGATGGCGGTGGAGGAGGAGGAGGAGGAGGAGGAGGAGGAGGAGGAGGAGGAGAGGAGGAGGAGGAGGAGGAGAGGAGGAGGAGGAGGAGGAGGAGGAGGGGGAGGGGGAGGGGAGGGGAGAGGAGGAGGGGGAGGAGGAGGAGGAGGATGAGGAGGAGGAGGAGGAGGAGGAGGAGGAGGAGGAGGAGGAGGAGGAGGAGGAGGAGGAGGAGGAGGAGGGGGAGGAAGCCGCCCGTCGGAAGCCAGGACGTGCATTGTGACTCGGGAAAATGTGCAAGGACTTTCTCGTGGTTTCTTGCATCTCCCTCTTCCTCGCTGTTATTCTCTTCTTTTTTCTTCCTTGCATCTCCTTCCCCCTTTTATACTTCTCGTTGTCTCTTTCCTTTTTCTTTTATTTGCTCTCGTCTCCGTCTCTTGTCTATCTTTCGCTCTGCTTCAAGTACCTTCCTTTCACCTATTCTCGTCTCAACTTTATTTAACCTCCCATTCTTCTCTTTATCCTATTTCCCTCCTCTTCCTCCACCCCCTTTTCTCACCTTCTTCAACCCTTTCAAAGTTCCTTTACGCAAACCCCGCCACCTCCCACACTAAACACGTCCTTCCTCTCATTCTCTCCTCCTCCTCTCCCTTTCCCCTCCTCTTTTTACCTTTCTTTCTCTTCCTCCCTTTCCCCTCCCCTCTCCTCTCCCCTTTCCCCCTCCCCTCTCTCTTCCCCCCCATCCTTTCCCCTCCCCCTCCTTCTCTCCTGCCCTCCTCCTCCCCCTCTCCCTACCCACCTCCCCCGCTCGCACTCGTCGTGAATAGAACACGCTGTCGTTCACGGCCACGAGTCCTCTTCAACGATCCTTCCCTTCCCTTTCCCTTCCCTTCCCTTCCCTTCCCTTCCCTTCCCTTCCCTTCCCTTCCCTTCCCTTCCCTTCCCTTCCCTTCCCTTCCCTTCCCTTCCCTTCCCTTCCCTTCCCTTCCCTTCCCTTCCCTTCCCTTCCCTTCCCTTCCCTCTCCCTCTCTTACCCCCAATTCCACCCCGATCCCTACTACCTTCTCTCACCCCCCTACCCCCACCCACCTCCTCAGCACCTGAGCGTCTCGTTATATAGCTTGGACTCTGGCGATGATTTTTTTCCCATTTTATTTTCTTGTTCGCGGTAAATGCCTTTTTTGTCTCCGTTTTCTGTTTACAAGCTGACGAGGTTGGGCGAATGGGTCTCAATTTTATTATATTTTTCTTATCCGTTAATTTTCGCTCCTGGTCTCACTCCTGCCATTCAGTCAACTGTGCCTCCTTCCCTGTCACCCTAACTAACTGTCACTGGGTGAGTAACTGAGATTGAGAGTGAGTGAGTGAAAGTGAAAGAGTGAGTATTTGAGTGGATTTTTCGTCTCTGTCTGCCTATCTCTCCTCTCTCTTTCTCTTTCTCTTTCTCTTTCTCTCCCTCTTCCTCAACCTCTCCTTCTTCGTCTTCTTTTCCCTTTCCGTCTCCGTCTCCACCCACTTCTCCCTCCCTCTCCCTCCCCCTCTCTTCCTTCCCCCCCCCCTCTCTCTCTACAATCTTTCAACCAGAAAATGAAGTTCTTCCTCCTATTTCATCCTTCGTTACCCATCCATATCATTCCCTTTTCCGTTTCTCTTTCCTTCATCCCTATCTACACACACACACACTTTTCAATTTTTTTTCCTTTTCCATTTTCTGAATCCATATAAAAAATCCCTTTCGGCCCCTTACCACTAGACTACCTGAAGCCGCCGCGAAGGACATTTTACAAGCTCCATTCAAAAGGATATCGGTTACCATGGCAACGTCCAACTCTTTTGGGGGGAGTTGCCACTTTTCTTGCCCTTGTTAAAATTGTCGCAGCCATACAAACGGGGTATGTGGCGGTTGGGGGGGGGGGGTTAAAAGACAAAATAGGAAAAGAAAATCAAACCATTACATCCTATATGCTATATATATATAAACCCAATTAAAAAAGCAAGCATTCTACTGGGGGGAAAAAATCTTGGCACCTAACGACATAAAAATAACACCGCAATACAGCAAACGTGGCAACTCTCCCGCGCCACTCGAAGGCATTCCGCGATGCTGACGTCATCCATTACGTCATCACCGTACCTGCTCTATGACAAGGACTCACTCGCTCGCTCACTCGCTCACTCACTCACTCGCTCGCTCGCTCGCTCGTTCGCCGGTCTTGGATTAGTCTCGGATCTATTAATATATTCATCAATGGCCACCGAATCCGACGGACTATGAAGGCACAACAGCAAGATTTAAGGCGAATCAAGAGAGAAATGAAAGTGATAAGGAGCGAGAGGCAATATTCATCACCAGAAGTAGAGATGATGATTATAAAGCATATTATGAAAATAAGAGTGAATTAATTGGCGACAGAGACGCCGATCAACACGGACGGGCTTATCAATCCCTTCAGCATCAGCGTTATCACCAACACCACTTGGCTCATCACCGCCACCGCCACCTCCTCCTCCTCCTCCACCACGGCCACATCCTGCTCTTTCTCCCTTCCTTCTTTCTTCTCTTCCATCCACTTCTTTAATTAGTTTTCGATCTTTCCATCCCTTCCCTCCAACAGCCATTCCTTCCTTCCCTTCCCTCCCTCCCTCCTCCTTCCCTCCCTCCTTCCCTCCCTCCTCCTTCCCTCCCTTCCTCCCTCGCTCCCTCCCTCCTACATAGCCTCGCAATCCCACTCCCTCTACCCATAAACTCCCTGCATTAATCCCGTTAGACCCCGGCCCACTACCTCCCTCCCTTCCTCCCCTTCCCTCCCTTGTCCCCTCCCCTCCCCTCCCCTCCCCTCCCCTCCCCTCCCCCCCCGCGTCCCCTCAATCCTATCCCGAGAGACGAGTCGCAGTCACGCAAGCACGCAAGCAACCCCCGACGTGTGCAAGAACGGGGTCAGCCGATGAGGGGAGGGAGGGGGGAGGGAGGGGGGAGGGAGGGGGGGAGGGCGCGATCCGTCTGTCGGAATGCAATGCAAGCGCCCCCCCTCTGCCGTTGCATGTCCCCCTGCCGTTGCATGTGGATCGATGGCGGCTCCGTAACAAGGTCGTGCGTGTTGCAAGGGAAGGACGGACGAAGATGGAGACGAAAATATAGAATGAATATATGAGAGAGAGAGAGAGAGAGAGAGAGAGAGAGAGAGAGAGAGAGAGAGAGAGAGAGAGAGAGAGAGAGAGAGAGAGAGAGAGAGAGAGGAGAAAGAGAAGAAGAGAGAGAGAGAAGAGAAGAGAGAGAGAGAGAGAGAAGAGGAGAGAGAGAGAGAGAGAAGAGAGAGAGAGACAGAGAGAGAAGAGAGAGAGAGAGAGAGAGAGAGAGAGAGAGAGAGAGAGAGAGAGAGAGAGAGAGAGAGAGAGAGAGAGAGAGAGAAACATTGAACAAAATATGGTTTGGGCGAAAAAAATAAATAAATCAAAGACAAAAGAAGACACGAGGAGGGCGGGGAAGGAGAAGACGAGTGAGGCGTGAATTATTGCATCGTCAATAACGGTACTTTGACACTGCAATGGCCATGCAACCGTTGCAGGCAAAGAAACATGTCAGACGAAGACATGAAGTTGCAAAGCTACAGTTTATCATCTCTTCTCCTTTTCCTTCTCCTTCTCCTTCTCCTTCTTCTACTCCTTCTTTGTTTTCCTTGTGTTCTGTTTCTCCTTTCCTTCTTTTGTCTCTCTTCTAATTTTCCATTCCATTTTCTTTTCTTATTTCTATTATTCTTTGTTCAGCGGAACAAAGGAATAACAAACAAATAAATAACGACAAAATACAAAGAAGGGTACCACACCTAAAACAAATAATTAAATATTGCAATAGAATAAGCACGGGCGAAAAAAAAACAAAGCAAAGACAAACGCGTAACAAAAAGTAGATGAATAAAGGAAGGAAGAGGAAAACGATAATAAAAACAAAACCCACATAATCCGTCCCATTCATCTTTCCGCCTGTCATTCAACGCCTCTGCAATTGCTCCGTTGCACGCACACGACGGCTTAACGCACACGCGACGACACATACATACATACACAGGAAGATAGAGAGACACGTAGGATGATTATCAACAACAATAGTCTGCTTCATGCAATGGCATCATCAATATCACTGTATATATCATCACCATTTTCATCACCATCACAATCATTGTCACCATCATATTCATTCCAAGCACATTCATCATCACCATCATCATATTCATTCCAACCACCATTCATTACCATCTTCATCATCCTCACCATCAGCACGAAGTTACGACCGCTGGTTTACAAGTCTGGGGTAAACTTTTGCTCTTTATGGCTGCCGCTTCGAGGGTAAGGGAGAGGGGTAAGGGAGGGGAGGCTAGGGAGAGGGGTAAGGGAGGGGAGGCTAGGGAGAGGGGTAAGGGAGGGGGAGGGAGGAAAGGGGTAAGGGAGGGGGAGGGAGGAAAGGGGTAAGGGAGGGGGAGGGAGGAGAGGGGTAAGGGAGGGGGAGGCGAGGGAGAGGGTAAGGGAGGGGAGGCGAGGGAGAGGGGTAAGGGAGGGGAGGCTAGGGAGAGGGGTAAGGGAGGGGAGGCTAGGGAGAGGGGTAAGGGAGGGGAGCGAGGGAGAGGGGTAAGGGAGGGGAGGCGAGGGAGAGGGGTAAGGGAGGGGAGGCGAGGGAGAGGGGTAAGGGAGGGGAGGCGAGGGAGAGGGGTAAGGGAGGGGAGGCGAGGGAGAGGGGTAAGGGAGGGGGCAAGGGAGGTTAGGGGAAGGATGGGAGGCGGGGAGAAAGGTTTAAATGGAGGGAAGAAGGGAAGAAGAAAGGGAAAAGGAAGGGAAGGGAAGGGAAGGGAAGGGAAGGGAAGGGAAGGGAAGGGAAGGGAAGGGAAGGCAAGGCAAGGGAAGGGAAGGGAAGGGAAGGATGGAGGCGATAAGGAAAGAAGGGAGAAAGGAAGGGACAGTGGAAGGAAGGGAGGGAAAGAGGGAGGAAGGAAGCGAGAGAAGAGAAGGAAAGGAAGGAAGGAGGGAGAGGATAAGATAGGAAAAGCGGTATGGAGAAAGAGAGAAATCAGCATCACACAATCATGCACGCTCATGCACGCTACATCGTCAAGCAAACAAAGCAGCCACAAAACCGACAGACAAACGCACCGAGACAGAACCGGACACACAAGACCCCCCGGGGCAAACTGATACAGAACCCCCCTCCCCACTCCCACCCCCCCACTCCCACCCCCAACGCAACACACACCTCATTAAAATGCATAAAAAAGCCTTTCCGACATAAATATCAAGAAAAAATAAATAAAAACCAACACACAGCGTTAACATCGTTGCTCGTACTAAAAGTAAATAGGAGGGATCAATAGTCCC
>NC_051396.1:51085268-51092768 GCF_015228065.2 Penaeus monodon
TCTTCCTTTCACACCCTCTCTTAACCTCTACCTCCCCCCCCCACCCACCCACCAACGTGCTGGCCTTGCAGCTGCCCTTCCCCTTCCCCTTCCCCTTCCCCTTCCCCTCCCCTTTCCCCTTCCCCTGCCCCCTCGCTCAACCTCTCCCCAGCCACATAAAAATAATTACAAGAAAGACTCTTTTATCGCCGAGATAAGGGGCCCGAGACAATATGCGAATCCAATCCTCACTTGAAGAGCTCTATTAAAGGGAGCTTTTGGGATGGTCTCCGTAACTCCGAAACGAATTTGGGCTTTGTCTCTGTCTGCCTCGCTTGATCTCGTTACGTCTCTGTCCACGTCACTCTCACGCTCTCCTTTCCTTTCTTTATCTCTGTTTCCGCTTTCTTCGTTTCTTTCCTCTCCTTCTCGATCATCTCTTCCCTCCTCCCCTCTCTCTCTTTTCCTCTCTATCTCTGCCTAACCCTCTCTCTCTCTCTCTCTCTCTCTCTCTCTCTCTCTCTCTTTTTTTTCTTTCTTTCTTTCTTTCTTTCTTTCTTTCTTTCTTTCTTTCTTTTTTCTCTCTCTCTCTCTCACACACATTTTCTTTCTATGATGAACCAGTATATATTTTTTCTTCCCCTCTCCCTCCTCACCCTGCCTCCCTCCCTCCCTACCCTCCCACCCCTTCTCCCTGCCTCTCCTCTTGTCGTCCAATATTAGAACAAATTCAGGGAAAACTCGCATGAAAAAATATGGACAGCCAGCGGCATAATGGCGAGGGGTGGAAGGAGGGAGACTGAACGGGGGAGGAGAGAGGGGAGGTAAGAAAAGGGGAATGGGGAGGAGAGAGGGAGAGATAAGAAGAGGGGAAGAGGGGGGGAAGGCGAGGGGACAGGAAAGAGGAAGGAGAGGGGGTGGAAAGAGGGAGGAGAGGGGAGGGAAAGGCGAGGGGAAAGGAAAGAAGGGGAGAGGGGAGGAAGAGGAGCCAAACAAGGAGAACGAAACAGCCTTTGTCATACAAGGGAAGAAGTGAGGGGACAGAGGAGGGAGCGCGTCGAGGGGAAGGAGAACAAGAAGAGGAGCGACAACAGACAACGAGCGAACGAGGGGGAACGTGAGAGAGAGACAGAGTGAAAAAAAACAAGTGAGTTAGTTCGAGAGAGAGAGAGAGAGAGAGAGAGAGAGAGAGAGAGAGAGAGAGAGAGAGAGAGAGAGAGAGAGAGAGAGAGAGAGAGAGAGAGAGAGAGAGAAGATAATGATGACGGATCCATTGCCTTCGCAGAACCAAGCAACCGGCGAGAGCGAGGGGGAAACGAACGCAGTGCATGACAGCAACAGCACCAAGAGGGGAAAGCGCGGCGGACAGGACCAAGGGGGAAAAGTGTACGAGGAGTCGATTACTGCCCTCGCGTTGGCCCCGCCCATTATGGACGTTACGGTAAATAGGCTATGGTAAAAATTCTCCTCCCCCTTCCACTCTGGTTGTTATAAGCCAAGAGAAGGGGAGAGGGGCAGGGGGCAGAGGCGGAGGGGAAAGTGCGAGTAGGAAAGGCGCACGCTATGCACACCTTCCCCTCCCGCTCTCCTATCCTCTCCCCTCGCTTACAGGGGGGAGGGGGGGGGGGGTGACGGGGCATTCCGAGTAAACCGGTTGTGCGCGCGTTGTCCTTTCTCTTCTTTTTTCCTTAAGTCTGTCTCCGTCTCCGTCTCCGTCTCCGTCTCCGTCTCCGTCTCCGTCTCTCTCTCTCTCTCTCTCTCTCTCTCTCTCTCTCTCTCTCTCTCTCTCTCCTCCGTCTGCTTGAAGTGCCTCGTATCTCCTCCATCAGTCTCTATCCGTCTCCAACCCCATTTCTCCCTCCCGTGCCTTCGCCTTCCCTCTCCTTGAATACATAAACAATTCACGACACAATTTGGCTACCGGGAGACAAGTTTTGGGCCGAGAGCGGAGAAGGAGAAGATAAAAAAAGGAAAACACTATATATATACATACATGCATTTGTGTTCACTCATGTCTCTTCCATTCTCCCGTCCCCCTCCCTCGTTCACCCAGCGCCCAACCTTCTCCTCGTCCCCCTCCTCCCCCACTTTCTCAGAGCCCTCGTCCCCACTTACTCCGTACCCCCCCTCCTCCTCCCCCACTCAACGTATCATGGGGAGGCAAGGCTTGATAGCTGGCGTGGCGGCGGCAGACTGTCCCTGTCCGTCCTCGCCTGTGTTACTGCCCCCGCGGTTTGAACTCTCTACTTTTATTTTTTTCTTCTTCTCCAAAGTCTTTTCTCTCTCTCTCTCTCTCTCTCTCTCTCTCTCTCTCTCTCTCTTTTCGTCCCACCATTCTTCCACTTCTCCTTCCCTACCTTTCTTTATCTCTCTCACTCTCTCTCTTTGTGTGTGTATTTTCACTGCTTCCTCATCTAAGTCTCTCCTTTACGTAACATTTCGCAACGTTTCCATTCTACCATCTTTATGCTCGTCTGTGCTATGCCTTCTCTTTCTCCCTTCCCCTCCACGCTCTCCGGAACCAGCAATGCCAACTTGCCTCTGACGCAATGCTCACCTGCATGAAACACGGAGGAGGGGGGGGAGGGGGTAAGAGAAACAGTGAGGGGGGGGAGGAGAAGAGAGACAGAGAGAGGGAGAGGGGTAGGAGAAGGGGAGGATGAGGGAAGGGGGTGGGAAACCGCATGGGGAGAGGGAGGGGAAAGAGAGGAATAGAAGAAAGAAAAAAAGGAGAGAGAACGTTGTCCCCCCCACCATATCCCCTCATACCCCCCCCCCCCCAAGTCATGTGATGGCAGAAGGTGCGGAAGCAGACGACGACAGAAGTAAGGAATGACTGCGGAGGGTCTAGAAATAGTCCAAATCAAGAAGAAATAGGAGATGAAGAGGAAAAAGAAAGTAGGCGTAGATGAAGAAGAAAGATGAGGAGAATGAGGGGGAAAAATATGATGATGATGATGATGATGATGATGATGATGATGATGATGATGATGATGATGATGATGATGATGATGATGATGATGATGATGATGATGATGATGATGAGGAGGAGGAGGGATGAGGAGGAGGAGGAGTGGTGGGGTGGTGGTGGTGGTGGGTGGTGGTGGGGGGGGTGGGGTGGGGGTGGTGGTGGTGGAGAAGCAACAGCAGAAGAAGAAGAAGGCAGAGAAGTAGAAGAAAAGAAGAATGTTGAAAACGTAACTCAGTAAAGAAGAGGAGAGAGACAGGGAGGGAGGGAGGGAGGGAGGAGGGATGGAGGGAGGGAGGGAGGGAGAGAGAGAGAGAGAGATGAGAGAGAGAGAGAGACAGAGACGAGAAAGAGACGAGAGAGAGACGAGTGAGGAGAGAGGGTAGAGAGTGGAGGGGGCGGGGGGGCAGTCAACGCATCAATCCTGGCACGGAGCGAATTACGGTCTTGGGTCACACACTACGACTGCCTCGTATTTAACGTCGGGTTGCGTGTGGCTCGACTTGCGTTCCGACGCCTGCTTGCTACTTCCTTGCTTGTGTAGTCCTTCCCTCACTCACTCGTTTATTTACATGTTTATCTTATCTCGCTCTTTGTCTCCCTCTTTCTCTTTTTCCATCTCACTTTTTCCTCTTTCTCTTTCTTTTTTCTTCTCTCTCTCTGTCTCTCTCTAACTTCGTTTCCTCTTCTCTAACTCCATCTCTTTTTTATCTTTAATTACTTCTTTTCTCTACGGTCCATTTTCTTCTCTTCATAAATACCTAAATGTTTTTCTCCTCATTTTCTCTCATTCTTCTCCATTCTCCTCTCTCTCTCTCTCTCTCTCTCTTTGCTTCTCCTTCCATCTCCCTCTCCTTCCATCCCCCTCTCCTTCCCTCTCCCTCTCCTTCCCTCTCCCTCTCCTTCCCTCCCCCTCTCCTTCCCTCCCCCTCCCCCCTCCCTTTATCCATTTATCCCATAGACTTTGCAGGGTGATACCCGTGGATTATACCTTCTCCCCCGCGCTCGGGTTCAGCTAAAAATCGTTCTGCCCGAAATGGCTTGCCTTAAAGCTCCCGAGTTTTATGCTACGGCGGGGAATACATATCCTTGGACTAGCGTCGCATATAGAAATATCGTAGGATATTCTGTCCCCTCTGCCTGCCTGCCTACCTGTGCGCGCGCGCGCGCGCGCGCGGGTGTGTGTGTGTGTGTGTGTGTGGTGTGTGTGTGTGTGTGTGTGTGTGTGTGTGTGTGGTGTGTGTGTGTGTGTGTGTGTGTGTCCGTGTGTCTGTGTGTCTGTCTGCCTGCCTACCTGCCTGCCTACCTGCCTGCCTGCCTGCCTGCCTGCCTGCCTGCCTGCCTGCCTGCCTGCCTGCCTGCCTGCCTGCCTGCCTGCCTGCCTGCCTATCTTTCTGCCAGAATGGATGCTGGCCCGTTTCCTTATCTTAGGGTCTGTCTGTCTTGAGCCTGCCTGCCACTTTTGCTTGCCTGTCTTAGTGCCATCTTAGTTGCTTATCTCTCATTCTACCTTCGATTTGCATCTCTAACCCTGTGTCTGCCTGCTTGCATCTTTACCCCCCGTGTCTGTCTGTCTTTACGGCCTCCATGTCTGCCTGCTTGCATCTCTAACCCCACGCCTGTCTGTCTTTCTGCCTCTATATCCGTCTACCAAGGATCTCTCCCCTCGTGTCTGCCTATCTATCTGCCTCCGTGCCAGCCTCTCTGCCCGCCTACTTGTTTGCCTGCCTCTTCTTCCTCTTTCTCTCTCCCTCACCTCCTCCTCCCAACCCCCATTATCTCCCTTCCGTATCAGACTTGAGAACACTCGTTCGAAAAGACTGCACAGGCCACTCGACACACCCTACATGACAACTGCACTGGAACTTGAATCCTACGCCTGGAAACACACGTGGTGATGATGGTGAAAACGATGATGATGATGATGGCGGTGATGGTGATGATGGTAGTGAATGGTGGTGGTGTGGTGGAGGGAGTGCTGGTAGAGGTAGTGGCGGTGATAATGATACTGATGACGATGGTGTGGGAAGAATACACACCCCCCTTCACCACCACGCTCTCACTAGTAAAGAAAAAAAATTCCCTCTTTTCGTTTCCCTCCCTCCCTCCCTCCTCCTCCTTCTTCTTCTTCTTCTTCTTCTTCTTCTTCTTCTTCTTCTTCTTCTTCTTCTTCTTCTTCTTCTTCTTCTTCTTCTTCTTCTTCTCCTCCTCCTCCTCCTCCTCTTCCTCCTCCTCCTCCTCTTTCTCTAAATCCTGCACTCAATCCTAACTCTCCAAATAACCTTCTCATTGGCTGCCTCATAAACCCAAATCCTCTTGAACGCACTATAACCTCTCGTGGGAAGGAGGGGGGGGGGAGTTAAGGAGGAAGGGATGGAGGGAGGGAGGGAGGGAAGCTTTGCTCCCGGGACCTACTGACTCCCTCCTCCTCCTTCCCTCCTTTCCTCTCTCCCTTTTTTCCTCCTAACTTCCCTCAATCTTCCATTCTCTCTTCTTCTCTTCTTTTCGTCAATCTACTTTTTTCTCTTTCTGCCTACTCCTTCCTTTTCCTTCTCCCCTTAAACCCACCCTACTTCTTACCTTGCTTCCCCTCTCCCTCCTTCTCCTTGTCTTCCTTTCATTTTCTTTCTCTTTCCCCTCTTTCTATCTTTCTTTCCTTCTTCATTCTTCCCTTCTTTCAATTCCCCTGCTTTCCTTCTTCCTTTTTCTACATTTCTTTTCTTCTTCATTCTTCCCTTCTTTCTTTCTTTCTTCCTCTCATTTTATATTTCTTTCCTTCATTACTCCCTTCTCTCAATCCCCTGTCTTTATTTCTCCCTTCTATCTTTCTTTCTTTCTTCATTCCACCCTTCTTTCAATTCCCGTCACCCTCTTCTCCCCTCTTACCCAACCAGCGACGCTACCGAAACGCCAACCAATATATATATATTAAAGGTATGAATGAGAATGAATATCTTCACAATACAAGCAGTGTATTTAACCGGTTTCGATTGTATCTTCGTCAAAAATACATTTCTGACGAAGATACAATCGAAACCGGTCAAATACATCTCTTGTATTGTGAAGGTATGTATTCTCATTCATATCTTGTATGCATCTGTCAAAATGAATACAATATATATATATATATATATATATATATATATATATATATATATATATATATATATATATAAAAGCCCTGATTACTGTACCCTTAACTCACCCGATCCCCCTGCCTCCCTCCTCCCCTTCCTTTCCCTCACTTTCATTTGCCAGAAACTCGTCTTCGTGTTTCTGATAAATATATAAATATACATGAGAGAGAGGGGTGGGGAGAGGGAGCAAGGGGAGGAAGGGGAGGAAGGGGAGGAAGGGGAGGAAGGGGAGGAGGGAGGAGCGGGAGGAGAGGGAGGAAGGGAGGGAGAGAGAAAATCTAACGTCTAGGGAGAGATGAGGGATGAGAAAAAAGGAAGAAAAAAAAAGAAGAGGCGAGCAGAGAGGAAAGAAACGTCAACCAAAGACATATTCATATAAAAGTCTCTTCGAGTATCAACCTCAGACTGCACAAGAAGTACGTGCGCCAAGCGTGTGTGAATCTGTTTTTTTTCGAATCTGAATATATGTGTGTGTGTGTGTGTGTGTGTGTGTGTGTGTGTGTGTGTGTGTGTGTGTGTGTGTGTGTGTGTGTGTGTGTGTGTGTGTGTGTGTGTGTGTGTGTGTATGTATGTATGTATGTATGTATGTATGTATGTACGTACGTACGTACGTATGTATGTGCGTACGTACGTACGTGCCTGCCTGCTTGTTTGCTTGCTTGCTTGCGTATGTCCGTGCACGTCCTCCCCTCAAAACGCTTTTTACCCCCCCCCCCCGCGCATTGCCCATTCCCCTTCAATCCATATACGCAATCGAAGCACCACCATTTGTATGCGAACAACACCTTCCCTAATGTCCGAAGCGACATCTCCATACACACGACTCCGGTTCCTCCTTCTTTCTCCCCTTTCTCCCGTCCTTCCTTATCCTCTCTCTCCATCCGTTCATGAGAAGGAAGGGAGAGGGAGAGGAGGAGAGGGAACTACAACCTGTCATAACAGCCATCCAGACGTGACATTCCATAAAATCATCATTCCCCCCTGGCCAGGCGCGCCCCTCCAGATAAAGCCATTACGTTACTGAAATACGACCGCCTCGCGTGCTCCCGATGCGTGAAAAATAATCGTAATAATATCAACAAGAACAAAGCCGGTGGTAAAAAATAAATAAATAATAAAATAAATTATGGTTGACCCCCTGGACCCCTCGTTGCGTTCAAAACCGTCCCCTATTATTCTTTACCTTCTCGCATTTTGACACATCCGTCACGTGTACAATATTTATTTTCCTCTCTTCTATTCTGTTCGCTTATCCGGATAAAAGGAGAATGAGGGGGGGGGGGGTAAATTGTCTGAACACGTGAACTGTATACTTACTTACAACACTGCTTCTGTCCGAAAGCGTCCATGATGGCTACGCACTACCCGGAAAAATATTTCACCGAAAAGGCGTGTCTAATTTTGGGCGTTTTTTTT
>NC_051396.1:51097768-51100268 GCF_015228065.2 Penaeus monodon
AACTAGAAAACTGACTGTATATCTTCAGACAGAGAGGAAAGAAAAAATCCAAGCCGCGTAAGTACAAACAAATATAAACCTTCAAGGGCATTTTTACCTTGGGAAATACTGCTATGCTAATGTTAGTATTTACCGTTTCAAATGTTTCTCAAGGTTAGCGTTAATGAGATGAATGATACAGAGATAGATAAATAGATGAAAGGATGGATACATGGATATGTATATATGTATACATAAATGTATGTATATATTCATCTATCTACCTGTTTATCTACCCATCTATTTCTGTAGCATTAATTTCATTGCATTAGTGTGTGTGTGTGTGTGTGTGTGTGTGTGTGTGTGTGTGTGTGTGTGTGTGTGTGTGTGTGTGTGTGTGTGTGTGTGTGTGTGTGTGTGTTGGTGTGTGTTGTGTGTGTGTGTGTTGTGTGTTGTGTGTTGTTGTTGGTATAGTAATATATATATTATATATATATTATATATATAATATATATATATATATATATATATATATATATATATGCGCGAGGGGTGAAACAAAAAAAAAACAGACAACACACAAATAATATATAATAGTAAATATATATATATATATAGAAAAATATAAAATAGAGTGGGGGGAGTGGTGTTGGTGGTTTATTTGATTTTGTTTTGTTATTTTTGTATTATTGTTTACTTTTTGATATTATTGTATATGTATGATTTGTATTAATAGTAGTTAAAATAATATATAATATTAATATATATATATTTAATATATATATAATATAATATATTGAGATGAAGAGAAAGAGAGAAGAGAGAGAGAGAGAGAGAGAGAGAGAGAGAGAGAGAGAGAGAGAGAGAGAGAGAGAGAGAGAGAGAGAGAGAGAGAGAGAGAGAGAGAGAGAGAGAGAGAGTGAGAATGTTAGTGGATTTATATATGAATATTTTATACTGTATATATTTGTATCTATTGTCTTCCTCCTTAGCAATCAATTCATCTGTCACTACCTTGTCATGATTTGTATATTTAATAAGCTCGTTAAAAGAATCCATAAATACCTTTGCATGCATTCATTTAGAAAATAAGATACTTTAGTACTTTTATATCAACCTCAAGTTTATCTCTCTGTTCACATTGCAGAACAACAACAAAAAATAAATAAATAAATAAATAATAAAACACTCAAGGGAAAAAGGGCCGTCGCATTCAGCATTAACATCCATTTCGCAGACGACCAAAATAAGGCAGCTCCTCTATAAAACGAGTGAGTTATCATGATTACTTTGAGAGTATAATAGACTTCAGAGACCAAAGATAACTTTTAGGTAATTTATAGAGGTAAGAAGCTGGTAAATAACAGGCCATCATCGTAATAAAGTTATTGCATTACGTAAAAACAAATTAACAAAGTAAAAAAAAAAGTTATCATAAAAATTACTCGACCTTTGACCTCCTAAGACCTTCTAGGGTCTGCAGATAAGAGATAATATTGATTATATAAACGATTCGAAAGATCTTTCACACGGTTAAGGGATATAGAAGGTTAGACTGGATGAGAACCTTGTTAATTCTTATTTTAACTTAATTTACCAGCTCTGACTTGTGAGTGTATTATAGTTTGGAGTAATGTCATATGTACTTGGTAATCTTGTCATGTTCCATCTTTGTATGTCAATGAAGTAAGTGGAATTTTGGTAATTCTTTGCGGTATGGACAAATTTGCCACAGACTAACTACCCATCTCCATGTCACAAAATTTATTCAACAATCTAAGTTCCCATAACTTGGCATCTCTTTAGAGTACTGCCCGAGGGGAGGGTTGATTGGGGGCATTTCCCCCAACACCCCCACAGGGTAATATTGTCTTCACCTCGGTATACACAGCAGGAAAGAGCTAAAACTCGGGAGTACCAACTTGTGAGCAGCATTTCCCGCAAATTTTTACCTCTTATTTATGGCACAACCATTTATGTCTGCAGATTATTTATTGTACTAATAACTTAGATTTTTTAGTTTTTTAGTTTTAGTTTAGCTTAGTTCATCCTTACTGTAAAGATTAACCGTAATTTTTAGCACGCTGTTGATGGAATGGCATCAGGTTAGGAAAGATGTCATAGATAAGGTTTATGACACACTCTTCTATATATATAATTTCTAAAGCACATCAGATAACTGTAAATTAATTGATGCCATTGAATAGGGTCAGATTTGGGTCTTTATACTTGAATTGGCAGTTTTAAATAGCAATTTCATTCCTTGTTTTATACACTGCTGACATGCACTAATGAATTTCTTTCTTTAGACATGCCACAGAATTTGGCCATAATGTGACTTACAGATGTTACTGTTGGCAAAAATACTGATTGACACCTATTTCCTTGTTTACAGTACATTTTCTTTTTCTGACTTATAGATTCCAATCTTTTCCCACAATTTGCAGTTTTTAATCTATGACTGACATTGATTTTTTCCTACTAGCAGTTTGTCTGTATACATAATTATTCTTCTAATGAA
>NC_051396.1:51105268-51122768 GCF_015228065.2 Penaeus monodon
ATTGATTTCAGTAATTTCATGATTTCTTCATCTTTATGTATGATTTGATATTTTATTATTTCGGTCTCTTTCAGCATTTTATTTCTTGGTTACACATATTAATACAGTTTTCTGTGGATACCAGTTTTCATTTTAAAAGTTTCTGGAATGTATTACCAAACACCTGATTATACATTCAGGGGTGTAGGTAATTGAAACAGGCCGCCAATATCATTATAATGGATGAGTAAGAAAGGGGCCCTCCTCAAGCATTCAAAAGGGGACTGTGAATTAGCTGCACTTCATACAACAAGCTTCCTCTACCCAGTAGTATTTGTGAAAAGGATAGTAGAGGACAGAGAGAGTGAAATATGATCCCCAGATAATTTGAACTGGCTTACGCACTTAAGAGAAAGTAAAATGGTGCCTTTGTTATGTAATAATACATTACAGGATTTTACTGCATTATGCTAGTGATGCAATATCCCAATAATAACACACTTCTAAAGGTGTTCATGAATCAGAATCTTGAATATTTTGTTAAAAGACAATCACAACTATAAAACCTATGGTTTCAGGTGACTGCAGATGAAGCATGCAAGATGGGTTTAGTAACTGAGGTGTTTCCAGATGAACACATGGATCAGATCTGGCCAAGGTTGCATCAGTGGGCCAAGCTTCCTCCAGTTGCCATGATGAGGGCTAAAGGCCTCATGAGAGCACACTTAAAGGACAAACTTCATGAGGTAACTTTGTTCATAGTAAATACTAGTAGCTGTGTTAGTGACTAGGGAACACCTATTTTTCATATACCATTACTTGCATTGATTGTAAACAAGTCACATTTCATGATTGTTATGTCACATGTCATGTGTCACTGCATATCACTTTAATTGGTTCCCTATCTCATCTATTTTTAGTTAAAATTTCGTATTAGTCTAAGAAAATCTATTATATTATTACCAATAAATATTCTCTTAGCATCATTTTTCTATATGTGTAGGTGCAATGATATATGTTAATCTAAGAAATAGGTACTCTGTATCATTTGGTTTGGAATAAAGCTAGGAATCTCTCTCTCTCTCTCTCTCTTTGCAGGTCAATGATTTGGAATGCAAATCTTTGGCAGAATCATGGACCACTGAAGAATTTATGAATGCATTAATGAAATTCTTCACCAGGAAATCAAAGCTTTAAGAAAATTATTATATGTGTGCTAACATGAATATATGAGATTTACCACTGTATTACTGATATTTAGTCAGACAGAGGCCATATCTGCTGTTTTTTTGGGTACAGGTTTTAATGTTTTTTTATAAATATGTATAGTGTATGTATATTAGTATACTTCAAGGCAGATTGTTGGTCACAGTTTACATTCTTCAGTAGGTAAAAAAGAATGGAACTTTATGTGTGAGTATTGATATATGTGGGAGTGTATGTGTTTCTGTGCTTTTATAGTTGGTTGTCATGAACAAAATATTTTTATAATGGACAAAAAATGGATAAACATAGTACTCTCCTTTTTACATGTATCAGATATACATTGTAAATATTGGTTATTGTAATATGGGTGCTTTTCTTTGTAATTACAAAGAATCTTTTAATGTAAATATAAGAAATCCACTAATCATTGTAATATTAAAATATATGAATTGTTGTCTAATAGGAAAATTATTCATTATTGTAACTTTAAAAATAAATAAATTTTAATTGGAATCACTTACTGAGTTTCAAAATAATGAACATTTCATTTCATACCCTTACTCAACATAGCTTTTTTGTATTCTTTGATCATTTTCATTTACTAACCATGCCTCTTTGACCTATTGCATGCTGCTGTAACCCATTACATACTGCCTCTTTCTACCAGTTTGAAAAAGAGGTTTCCATTTCAATGCTATTGATTTTTATATTTAACCACTAAAATATAAGTGATTTCCTGATTATTATACTAGCAATATATTTAAAGAGGCAGTATAACTTAACATGGATTCACTCATAAATTATCTAGATTCTTGCACTTCTAATGTATGACTTTTATGTCGAGGGTTATTCATGGCTGGTTGGTGTCTCACTTTCACAGGTTTTGAGGGGGAAATGAGTCTCCTACTGGTGTTTAACGATGGCATGTAATGCATTTTCTTGTTGCTCAACAGTGTGTATAGTTTCTACAAGAATGACCAGATTACTGCACCACTGTGATCCAAAATTTGCAATCTCTTACAGCCAAGTTCCTAGTCTATATTGCATGGTCTGGTGGCTTGAGGGCAGTCTCACAATAATGCATTTGTGCCTGCTTAGGCTAATGGGGGACTAATATTCAGGAGAAAGTAATTTGCTTGCATATCCATTAAAATTACTCCTCTAATGGGAGCTGCCTGGTCATGGTGGGGGATCTTGCCTTGGTGAGCCGGACCAGAGGGCTACCCATACTGGAGAGGTTACTAATGAGGGATGAGACAAAATGGCTCCCAGGGGCACCAAGGCCTATGAGAGGGGATGGTGCACCCACCCCTGGTTCATTCTATCTTGGACCAGGGAGAACTCTCCCATGTGTGTTTGCTGTGCATGGTGTCCCTTATTACTAGGAGACAGGAGTCCTGGGGTCAAGCAGGCACTGCCCAGCTGGCATTGCATAGGTCCTGCAACTGCAATCAGCACTGGGTGGTGACTGCATATATTTCCTCACTACCCTTGTGGCTGTTGGGTGTATTTCAGCCCCAACCTATAGCTTCCCCTCATTGGACTCCATAGTGGGTGGGGGAGTGAGGAGATAATTCTAGTTTATATGCTGTCTACAAATCTGAAAAAACTGACTACGCGACAACCAACACATTCCCTTTGCCAATCCCTCTAGAATGTCACCTGTTGTACACTCTGGGCATGGAGCCAACTCTTGACGTCTGAAGGAAAATGGATTACCAAGAGTGTGTATCAAGTGTGGTACAACAGGTCAGCAAAGAGATGACAACAGTCCAGGTCTAGTATCACAGCAAAGAAATCATGAAGCTTCTGTAAAGCTGTGTAGCAAGTGGAAATTTGAAAAAAAAAAGTATTGGTAATTAAGAACAAGAAGAAAGATAATTTTCCAGAGGCAAAGCATTGTGCTCGTGTGCAGTTCACACAGCCAGGTAAGTCCTTTGCCTCAGTTCTAGCCTGACCTTCCCATCATCCTTTAACCTCCAATACTTCTTGCACTCACTCTGCCACCACAGTTTAGCCTCATTCCTCTGGTGAGTTGTTCCATCAGACGTGGAATACGAGTAAGGGGTCCATTGAAGAGACTTTTCCTCCCAAAGTAAGGTCTTTGGAGCCATTAGGCAAGGCTCCAGAAGCCTCAACGGGTAACAGCTTCAGCTGCCACCACATCCACAGAGCATCCACTGCTAGACAGAATCCCCCTGAACCAAAAGCTCAGATCTGCCCTCTGACCTGGCAAAGGAATCCTGAGCCTGTCCAGAGGAATAGTTCCGCAGGTAAACAACATCCCTCCAAAAAGTACTCCCAAGATGATGGTAAAGAAAAGTCTAAAGAAGGTGTGGGGCAGACCTTAACCACAGGTGCTGCCAAACACCTTATGAAAAGGTAGCTAGTCAACCAGAAGGAATGGATAATCTGATCCAATGGAACTATTAAGGAATTCATGCTAAGTGGGAGGAATTGGCAGTTTTTGTATGTGTATGAAAGATTATAACTAGGGAAAATCATCCAATTTCCCATTATGCGACCTCTGATAACGGACCTCATGGAGGAGTAGCAGTGATGGTACATCAGGATATTCCCTTTCAAGGCCATCCACCTGCAAAAGACACTGCAGGTGAAGGCGGCTGTGAGGATAGGCTTGACATGACCTTACACTGTTGCATCCAGCTGTCTTTCACCAGGCAATCTTAGTATAGATGAATTGGAAAACTTGGGCAGTTGCCTCATCCATTTCTACTCTGGAGACATTTCAATGGGCAGCATCACTTCTGGGGAGACACTTTGTGCAACCCTCAAGGAAGGGCCTTGGAATTGTTGTTCTCTAGAGTAGATTCATTTCTTTCTGAACAGTGACACACCCACACATTTCCAAATTCAAACTGGGACATTCTCCAAATATTGACCTGTCAGTTGGTTCACCTGGTGCACAATTAGATTTCACTTGGCAGGTCATGGAAGCAGCCACTTTCAAATGCTATTGGAGGAGGTGAATGGCATTCCAGTCAATGAAGTGAAGAGATGTCAAGTTGAATATGCAGACTGGAATCTTTTTGTGTCAACTGCAGTAATGCAGGGATGTTTGAACGATTTCCAATGTGTTCAAGATGCTGTTGATCACTTCACATCACAAATTCACCTTGCAGCAGCAGCATCCATTCCCAAAAGTATCGGGCAGTACCGTCGACCTCCGGTACCGTGGTGGTCTGATGAAAGCCAAAAAGCTGTTAGAGCAAGAAAAGCTGCACTAAGGGAGCTGAAACAACACTCCAGCAATGTGACCTTGATCTATTACAAAATGACCCAAGCCAACGCCAAACCGAGTCCTTAACATGCTAGACGGACGTCGTGGAGAGTGTATGTCCCATGAGTATGGGACAAGCGCAAGATCGCTGGGAAGAGCACATCTTTGTCACCACCTGCTCTGAGGATAGATGGCATATTCTTCACAGATAAAAAGATGTTGCAATTGAGCTAGCTAAATCCATGGAAGAGATCTCCTAAGAAGCAACTTACAGTGCCCGATTTGCTACCCTTCAGGTTGAACAAGGACCTTCGTCCCTGTTCAACCAACACCAACATCATTCTTCAGTAGGACTTGAAGAACTTCCATACAACTTGCCATTTGTGTGCAAGGAGATGGACTCTGCTTTGCAACTCTGCCGTAAGATATACCAAATGATATCTCACTTATTGGAGAGCTCCCAAAAGTTCTTGTCGGACCTATTCAGTAGGGTCTTTAGGGAGTGCCATCCACGTGGAAAGAAGCTATAATCATTCCCAAACCTAGCAAGGATGCTTCCACACCAGGGAATGGTAGACCAATTTCTCTCACCAGTTGCATCTGGAAGCTGATGGAAAAAATGGTAAACTTCAGGCTGACATGGCTACTAGAAGAGGAAAACGTGCTGACGCCATATCAATATGGGTTTAGGAAACTGAGATCAACCACAGTTGCCCATATGAGGATATAAAGAATTCCTTTACACAGCGACGTTAGATGTTAGCAGTCTTTTTTACCTCGAAAAGGGCTTACGATACTACTTGGCATACTCATGAAGCTCTGTGATATTGGTTTAAGCAGACCATTACTTACCTTCATCTAAAGCTTCCTTGCTAATAGAGTGGGAAACAGCTTCTCTAACCTGGAAGATCAGCTGGAATGGAGACTGCAATAAATCAGGTTGCACTGTGAGCAACTTACCATGGGCTCAAATTTTCTCCAAGCAATACCATGGCTGTGCATTTCCACAAAAAAGCAAGTTCCATCCTTTCCCTTTATTTAGGAGCAAACCCAAATAGTTAGGTCTATTTTTGACTCAAAGCTAGCGTGGGTGCCTCACATTAAACAGTTAGAGGTGAAGGCTACAAAAAGGTTTAGTATTTTGCGGGTTCTTTCTTACCTGTTTTGGAGCGCAGACCGTACAACGTTTCTGGGGCTTTACCGAGCGCCTATTCGACTTATTCGCAAACTCGACTATGGAGTGAGGCTTATTATTATGCAACTCCTACTGTTCTCCGGATGTTAGACTCCATTCATAATGAAGCTCTCAGAATCTGTATAGGGGCTTTCAGGTCTTCACCTGTAGAGTCCCCGTATGCTGAGAGTGAAGAACCACCTTTTTATTACACCGGGACTACATAAACCTGATTTACTATACAAGACTACAAAGGACTCGGGATCTACTACACCTAGACTGATTTCAAACACCACTTGAGAACAGCCGACCCTATGGTAGGAGAATGAGGAATATTGTGGAAGATCTCATTTTGAATCTTTCCAAGGTTCTAGCTGCTGAAACTCCCCAGTAACCCCCTTGGACCAATCTAGCCCAGCTGAGTTTGGTCGGAATAGGAAAGGGGAGAGATCCGAAGCAGAAATCAGGGAGAGATTTATTCAATAACAAGAATCAGATGCAATATATACAGATGGTTCGAAATCTGAAAATGGCGTGGGCTTTGCAGCAGTGAGCAAGAGTAAGACTGCAATTGTCGGTCTTTCTTTGGCAACCTCCTTCTTCATTGCAGAGTTACATGCCATCCTTGCAGCAGTCAAGATTAACGAGATCTTAAGAACCATTCTGCAGTTACATATTGCGACTCTCGTAGTGCTTTGAAGGTAATTAAGAGCTTAACCTCATCACATCTAGTGGTAAGTGAGATTTAAGATTGCCTTACAGTGATGTTAATACATCGGAAAATAGCACAGCGTTGGGTGCTAACGCGTACATATCATGCATATGTTGGTACAGTATGCATGATATATATGCAACAATTTTGTACTTTTAAACCTTAATCATTTTGCTTTGATAATGAACAGTATTTATTGCTATTTATTTTTACTCACAAAAGACATTATTTATTGATATTTTTTAAAACATTTTAATTATTTTAACATTTTAATCCCACAGGGTATTCGCCGCTAAAGACCTTAATTATTGACGAGGCAGATCATTTAAAATAATCATTCCGTTAAAACTAAATCGATCACTGAATTTCCACAAAGTTTCGTAAACTGTGCCTATCACAAATTCTATTTTTCTCAAGATCATTAAAGTCACACTCACACGCACACACAGACGCATATTTCAGATAAATCTAGAGAATTTTTTAAATCAAATCTAGCGGGGGATTTTAGAGCTTTATCTATAATCTGACGGATTTTAAGACCGGCTTAGCGGGTTTTGGAAAAATGTATTTGACAACACTACTCATCAGTTTAATCCGAGGTTATTAACAAAACGCCAACCTTGCGCCACGGAATTCACAATTTTCAAAAAGGCCTGTAGCGCGATGCTGTATTTTTTTTGTACGGTCCCGAGAGAGGCGGTGCGTATAGTCTAAGACCATATAAAAGAAGAAAAAAGAAAGAAGAGAGGCGGTGCGCCTTGCAGACCACGCGTACGTTGTTTACAAAAAAACAGCTAATGTAGAATGCCTAGGAATAATTTTCGGTATGGATTCTGCCATGTGAACTCTGAAGATCAGTTGGAGGTAATTGTTACCGAGAGCGACGCTCCCTCCAGATACTTGAGTTCCAAAATAGGATTTTTTTTTTTTATACTTTGTCCGATGAACGCAAAATAAAATTGCTCCCGAGTAAGCAAGCACAAAAAAAACCCGGTTTCAATCGGCAAATGAAACTCTACGGACATCCCCACCGTCTTTGACCGCTGCGCCAACTTTTTCAGAAAAAAAAAATTTCGGGAACCGAAGCCATCGTTAGGTAAAAATCTACGAGATTTCACATAATCCACATCCCTCGTGGTCATCGTACAAGGCTTCCTAACCAATAAACCAACCTAACCTTAATTCTGTGGGATTTAGACACTACAATCTATATATTCCCTAGGCAGGGGGCTCTGGCCCCTGGACCCCCATGGCTTTAAGAAAATACGATCTATATATTCCTTACCCAAGGAGCTCTGCCCCCTGGACCCCCAGGGTAAAATCACATACCTTTATATGGCGAAACACCGAAATTTTCCTCGCTTCCGTCTATGGTCACAACTGCTTGGTTTCTGATCACTTTTTTTAGGCCTTTGGCGCACTTGATGGACTCAAATATCAGGCTGAGATAGATATTAATGTCGGTTTGTTCTATAGGCTTTAAAAGTGACTCGGAATCGACGAAACATTTAAATGAAACGCTGGACTGTCAAATCTCCCGGCGGCAAACCGCGCATGCGCACAACGCTATTGTACAGCATAGTGTAAACCATTACCAAAACACGTAAAAGAAGTATAAGAAAAGTAAAGGGATTCATTACATACATGAATTCGGAAAAAAAAAATACGCTGGTAATTAGAAAATAATCGTTCGCGTAGTAATACAGGGACTACTTGGTATATCGCAGTAATGAGTTACGCGTCACGTTCGTCTTGGTCCTCGCGAGGAAAACGCGATGGGCGCTTGCAGAGCGGTGCAATGCAGGGCCTATTGTCGTCATTTCCTGGTAAATGTGAGGCCGCTGCGGATGTAACTGTAATGCTTCCTACTCTATTTTTTATGCTCTACAAGTCTGTAGTGTCCTTTTTCCTTCTATCTCCGTGCGTAGGTAACATTAATCGAAACATGGGAGCATGAATCTTGTCTTATAAGCCAAATGGAAAATATAATATGTCAAGCAAGATAAAAGGATCACTGTTATAAATACTAGCATAAATAAAAGCCACAGTAAAACTGTTTAAACAAAATTTAAAAGGCAAAAAGTCCGTGTGTCACGTCACCGTAGCGATACAGACCCTAGTCCCTGTAGCACATATTTTCCAACTGAACGCAAGGCAGGATACACAATACGACTACCCAGACTGCAATAGTTGGGCATGTCCTCAGGGGACCCGTCACAGAGTTTTCAAAACGTCTGGCTTACGGTACTAGGTGGCCAATGGAATGGCTTCGTGTTGATCTAGAACTTTGCTCGTGACGGGACAGCCAGGGGAAATTTCGGACTTATCGTATTCTGCTCCCCAGCTTTACACTTACGGGCAGAGGAATCAGGCGGATTTTATAACACACATTGACAATTGTCCTACTTGCCTAACGTTTTTTCAAACTGATAGACACTAGGGGTGTGGAGGAACGTTCATGTACTGCTGTTCGTCCAAACACAAGCCATCGCCAATCTGCTGTGTGGAACATAGTCACCGAAACAAAACTACCGGCTTATTTGCCGAAACAACGTTCAGTGCTAGTTAACGAGTATTCAATTAAATATTTTGCCATCAAGTTTCAGCATGGTCTCTACTATAGGCTTACCTATGGCCATGTTGAAACACGCAGAGCACAGTAATTAACAGTTAAAATCACTAAATATAGGAGCTCCATGAGCCGTGGCAGCAGGTTAAAACAGAGCCCTCTCTTGTTTTATGAGAGTACATGTGATTGTATGCCAAGCATTACAAAATTACTCATAAGTTCCTTTTCAATTTAAAAAGCCCCTTAAAATGTGTTTTGACTACAAGATAACGGAAAATTGACCAACAATATAAAAAATATATATATTATGGTGAATTATTTATACCCCTTTTTCTGATCACATTCTAGACGATGGTATCAAATATATGTTCCTTCCTGCTACAACCTGACACATACACTTGTGTTATGCATTTTTTATTTAGCTTTTTGTCTTTTAAAAATATTTCTTGAATCATATTCTTTGTTTCATATCAATCAGGTGAGCTTTTTGTATTTTATGTGCAGCATTCTTTAACTATTTATGAATGTATCTCTCTATCTGTTACACTAGCTGTGTTATCGGGTCCACATATGATGCTGCTACTCATATTATTTCTACCCCACAGGAGTAAATCAGTTTAACAGCTTTCCAATTATCCCACTGCATGCGCATAGGTTAAGAAAAGTGAAAAACCTCTTAATATATTCCTCATTTATTTGTGCTAGCTTCTTCACACTTCCCTCAGATTTCAGGTGTCAATGTAACTGAGCGAGCAGAGAAACTTTTCCTATGTGGTACATCCGGGAACTGAGACAGGTAAGGCATTACCCGAGAACAACAAATGGGATGTTTAAATACACAAAAGTTCTCTCAATCCACACCTGACATATATTTTTTTCTTTTATTTATCTATAATTATATGAAATATATTGTGTCCTCTCCAGAACCAAAGTGCTACTACATTATTGAGCATCAAGTTGATATATATGTGTATATTAGCGTTCTTGTTCAATACAACAACGTTCAGCTCATAACTGGTAGACATTTGTTCCTTTTGACAATTATAACCCTGATGGTCAATCAGTGTTCAAAACCACCAGCAAATGCAACAAACATTATATTGGACAAGAAAACACAAAAAGAAAAAAAGTCATGACAAGAAAATCACCATAAAAATGTATGTACACGAAAGAAAAATGTAAGAAAGGCAATCCACGTCCAGCTTAAGGTTGATGAGCACGTAAAAACAAAACTGAATATGAATCGGCAGAAGAAGAATGGGAAGGCTGGCTTCCCCTTAAACTGAATAAAAAGGAAATAAAATATGAAAATACATCACAGGTAGATTCAACAGGGTACAAAGACAAAATCTCAATCTGTTAGGAAGGAAGTGGGTTCCAACATTTTGGAAAAAGTCCATCTCAGGCAAGTACGAACACGATACTTCTCTGGCAAAATGAACACATTAATCTATTTGAATTTCTCTTAAAACATTGTTGTCTTTGTCAGCCTGTTACCAATTTACCTGCTTACTCTTGTATTGACTAAAGAAGGAACTTCGGACTACAATACAATACCTTTATAGAAGTATCTAACCCCTGAAAGGCCCAATATAGTAATACAAATTTTCCACACAAAAAATCATACGCAATAAATAACTGGAAACTATAGTAGTTAGATCAAAGCTATAAAACCGGATGATTATGACTGAAAAGGTACACAGTAAAAACAGTTAACTATATCAACTGAACCTTAACTTTAAAATTTGAGTGTAACATTCCAACTAAATATAACCTTTGGCTAGAAACTAAAACTGTGTATTCCTAGCTTAGAAATTCTTACAGTTAATAAAAAAAATTTCTATACAAAAATTACAAACATCTTCCATCTTGCTTTGTATCTATATATAAATCTCTTAAATCAAACAGCGAGTCTTTTTGCCCTTTTTTCTTGGACCTCGATGAGATATGAAAATGGGCACTGCAGTCCGTAACATTAAAAATATCAGGAAGACAGAATAGAAATCTATATATATATAAATATATATAACATGTACAATTTCTGATACACGCACACATCCTGAGGCTTCATGGTAGAGAGGCCAGAACATCAGCACATAACAATGCTACATTTCTTGCGACCTCCAATTCGTCTACTCATCAGTTCACTTGCAGAAGCGTCTATGACCAACACTGGTGAGCAGACACCTTCTATGTCCTTGTCCAACAGAGAATAGGAGAAAAAAATATTTTTACAGTAAGGTACCACTCCCAGAGAAGGACAGACAATCCAGGCAGTATCTGATTTTTAGTATTTATGGTACATTTCTTTTCTGAATTACACAGGTCCTGTTCAAATCACATCTTCCTGTTTCCTCTTTGCACCAGATCTAAGACTTCTAAATGGATGCCTCCATTGTTCCTTAAAATATTTTCCATGATATTTATACACACATCACTGAGACTGTACATTTCTTATACACTTTATATCCTTGTGACTGTACACATGACCAGCATGACACACAATTCGAGTTCCTCGTCAGCATCGAGACTCACTGGAGATTTGTGGGGATGTCGGGGCATCTCGGATATCAGCATACACGGCTGGCAGTTTGGGGGGGCTGAGGTTCTTCAAGGGGGGCAGCGGTACCCCGGTCAGCCTAGCCACCTCCTCCTCCAGCTGGCGGTTGCGGCCCAACATGGCCACGTAGTTATGGTGTAGCTGCTTCTGGTAGCGTATAACTCGCTCCTTCTCCTCAGTCCACTTCTTGCGCTCCTCCTCAAACTGCTGTCTCTGCAGCTCATTCTCCCGCTTCATGCCTTCGACCTCAGACTTGTACTTGTCCACCTGGAGGAGCAGGTCCTGGTCGTGTGCTCTCGCCTGGGAGCGCTGCTGCTGTGCCTGGTCCAGCTGCAAGCGCAGGTCGCCAGATTCACGGCGCTGCTGACCCATGAGGTCGTGCAGCGAATTGATCTCAGAGCGTCTCCGCTCCACCTCATTTTGGTACTGTCTCACTTGGGCTCTTAGGTGCAGCAGCTCGTGGCCGCGGGTCGTCTGGTCGCCCTGGGAGTCCTTCAGCTGGGTCTTCAGCAAGGAGATCTCCCCTGGAAGATATAACAAAATTAAATCTTCATCCATAATATATATATATATATATATATATATATATATATATATATATATATATATATATATATATATATATATATATATATATATAATGTTTTTTTTAAGTTACCAACAGCTAGAGCATCCTAAGAGTGTGAGAAAAAAGCAAATAGCTAAAACTTATCAAGGAGCTCAAAGGTTCCTTATCAGCAACAACCACAAAAAAAACAATATACAAACCTGACTTCTGACAGAGATTCCACTCTGTCTCCTCTAGCTGGGTCCTCAGAGTACTCAGCTCTCTCCGCAGCTGCTCCGTCTGACTCTGGTGGCCGTCTCTCTCTCGCCGCACCTCCTCCAGCTCCGCCATCAGTTTCCTGCGCTCCTGCTGCAGCTGTGGGTTGAAATTGGGATTTAATTCTGATTAAATAAAAGGAGTGAGCTCCAAATTAAACGAAGTTCAGGCTTCTCACCTGATCAACAATCTTAACAGCAAATACATCATTAAATTACTTTCTTTTTGTAAAACAATACATAAATACCGGATCACTTACTCCAAATCATTAACGAAAGGGAGGTGATTCCTACCTGGTACATCTCTCCAGTCCTTTTAGAATTTAATGAAATAGCTTACCTGGTATGTTTGGGTGGTAAGCTGCTGCTCCACCTTGAGAGCCTTCTGCTGCGCTGCCTTCAGGCGAGAGTCATACAAGTCTCTGATCTTCTTCAGCTCTCTCTCCCATGTCTTTTCCTTCTCCTCATACACCTGGAAGAAAAAAACGTGAGGTAAATATTTTGTGGCAAGCTTACTTTCTTATCATCAGTCCTAATGTATATTAACTATATCTTTTTTTTTCTTTTATTATCATGAACACTATCTAGCAATTGCCATAACTATTCCTGATATAATACTTAAGCGCTAATTTACTCTCTATTCTATCTCCCTCTGCGGCAGGCCAGAGCCATCATGCACCAGGTCCCGTATCCCAACCCTGCCCCAGTGTCCGAGAGTCCCCATGTGTCTAGGAGTCCTAGCGAGCGTGGAAGCCCCAAAGCGTCTGCGTGCTACCGGGTCAGAGCGTCTCGTGCGCGTCGAGGGCGTGGCCGCCGTCTCCCTGCCCTACCTTGAATATCACCTGCTCGTTCTGCTCCATGGTCTCGCGGAGCGTGTTGATCTCGGAGTCCTTCTCCTTGAGCATGGCCTCGAGCTCCGCCACGCCGGAGTCGGAGGGCGAGGGCGTCTGGTGGTGCTCGTCCGGTGATTCGCGTGGACCCTCCCCGGGACCGAATGGTGCGGTCCAGGCCGGGGTTGGAGCCCGTGACGGACACGGACCGGTCCAGGCCCTGCACGGAGCCCGTGTGGTGGCCGCCGCCCATGCGCGACAGGTTGGTCACGGAGCCACCCATGCGCTGGTGCAGGCCGCCGCTGCTGCCGCTGCCGGGGCCGGCCGCGTGGTGGTGGTGGTGGCTGTGGTACTGGTACTGGTGGTGGTAGGACTCGCTCGAGAGGTTCTTGAGGCTGTCGTAGCGCGGCAGGTCCGTGCTGCGGGCAGAGCCTTGGGGCGGCTGTGGTCATGGGGGGGTGTTGTCGTAGGCCTGGGCAGGGGGTTTTTCGTGGCCGACGGCGGTGGTGGTGCGCTGCCTCCTCGTGTCTGCACGTGGACTGGTGCGACGGCGGGCGCGGCGGCGGCGGCGGGTACGACGGCGGGCTGCTGTTGCTGTTGCTGCTGTTGTGACTGCTGCCGCTCGTGTTCATGTTGTTGTTGTTGTTTTGGCGCTCGTGTTGCTCCCGCTACTGCTGCTCATGCTGCTGTTGTGGCTGATGTAGCTGCTGTTCTTGTTGTTCATGGAGATGTTCTTGTTGTTGTGGAGCTTGGTGAGGCTGTTGTACTTGTTGTTGTTGTCGGCGTGGTCGTAGTAGCCCCGCGAGGACAGCGGCGTCACCAGCCCCCGCCGGTCCAGGGAGTAGCTGTTGTGGCTCAGCGTCTTCAGGTCGCCCATGCCTGCGGGACAGGGGTTGGGGGCGCCGCGACACCAGACAATTAAGGCTTTAGTTAAACTATCTTTAAGTCTTTTTTATATAGGTTGAAAGAAAAACATTCTTACTACTCTCTACTACCTCTACGGAGAAAAAGAAGAGAGAGGAGGAGAGAGGAGAAGGAGAGAAGAGAGAGGAGAGAAGAGAAAAGGAGAGAGAGAGAAAGAGAAAAGAGCGTAAAAATCGAATCCGAAAAAGAGCGGAAAGAAAAGGGAAAAAAAAAAAAATCCTGCACCCCTCCCCCAAAATAAGGAAACACGCCCCAGAGTCCCCCCGGAAAAACAGGTAACTGACCCCCTGGGGAAACCACGTCCTAAATCTTTCTTTTCCCTTCCCCCCCCCCCCCTTTTTTTTTCCCTTTCTCCCCGCGCTTAATTTTGGGCTTCGTTTGGGGGCGCCGTTTTTTTATAGAACGTTTTTTTTTTTTTTAAAAAAAAAAATTTCACTAACTAATCTCACATCACTGCTATTATTAGGGAGAATATCGTTAATAGTATGACTATTAATAGGGAGAATATCGTTAATAAATTGACTAATTTCCACGATATTGATTTTAACAAATTCCAAAGCGTATCAAAGGGAGACAATAAAAAACAAATATGAAATTAAGAAGGGGAAATGGGAAAAACAAAGGAAAAAAGAAATAAGCAATAACAAAGGCGTAATGAAAAACAGACAAAAACGAGGCCATCGACCAGTAGAAAGGGAGAGAGAGAGAGAGAGAGAGAGAGAGAGAGAGAGAGAGAGAGAGAGAGAGAGAGAGAGAGAGTGAAAGAAAGAAAGAAAGAAAGAAAGAGAACGAGACAGATAGACAGAAAGAAAGAAAGACAGAAAGAAAGAAAAAGAAGGGAGAGAGAATGAGAAAATGCCGAGAAGCAGGAAAGCGACGGAAACTCAACACCGACGCCGCCCTTCCATCCCCGCCAGACGTCGTGGGGAGGGGAGGGGAGGGGGGGGGCGAAGGGAGAGAGAGGGAAAGGCAAGAAAGTGGGGGAGAGAGTAAGAAGAGGGTGGTGATATAAGATGGGAGGAATGGGAGGGAGGGAGGGAGGGAGGGAGGGAGGGAGGGAGGGAGGGAGGAGAGAAGGGAGGGAGAAGGGAGGGAGAAGGGAGGAGAGGGGGAGGGGGAGGGAGGAAGGGGGAGCGGGAGAGAAAGAGAGAATGAGAGAGAGAGAGAGAGAGAGAGAGAGAGAGAGAGAGAGAGAGAGAGAGAGAGAGAGAGAGAGAGAGAGAGAGAGAGAGAGAGAGAGAGAGGGGGGCAGCATTATATAATTAAGGGAAATCAAACAAAGGAATAAATTGATTAAATAAATAAATGAACACAACTCTTATTTGCACAGAACATATTGCGTATAACAACAACCATAATAATGATGATAATGATAATAATAATAATATTAATAATAATAATAATAATAATAATAATGATAACAACAACAATAATGACAATGATAACTTGCAATAATAACTTGCCGACTCGCGCAAGACGAGGTCGCGGCAAAGCAATCTTATCACGCATTTAAAAACAACTTGGCTTGCTTATGGTTGTTTATGCTTGCAAGGCATATCGGGTAAGACTCTCCTTTCCTATCCCACGCTCTCTTTATCATTCTCCTTCTCTTCATTCGTCATCTTCGTTCGAGGGAAAGCGACGGGTCTCTGTCTCTGTCTGTCTCTCTCCTACTTTCTCTCTTTCTCTGTCTCGGTCTCTCTCTGTCTCTGTCTGCCCCCCCCCTCTCTCTCTCTCTCTCTCTCTCTCTCTCTCTCTCTCTCTCTCTCTCTCTCTCTCTCTCTCTCTCTCTCTCTCCTTCACGACACTACTTCATCATCTCCTTCTTCCTTCTCCTCCTCCCTCTTTTATCCCCCCCCCCCCAATGACCAAAACCCAAACACGCCGACCCCTTCCCTGACCTCGCTCCAACGCCTTATCTGCGACCTTTGACCCCCAGCTGACCCATAACAGTGAAACGCGATTTATCACCGTGGACGTCATGGCGACCTTCTTGTTTCAAACTAATATTTAAAGGGGTATTTTCTTCAATATTTAAACATTTTGTATATGAATAAATGTAAATTTCCAACATACAAAAGAAATATATTTTACAAATTTTAATCTAAATTATTTTTTTTTTTAATTGGAATGACAGAACCGCGATAATCACGCCGTTTTCTATACGCCAAACAATGACGTCAAGGGTGGACTAATCTAATCCGGAGCTTAACCACACATTCGTGATAATGCAAAAAAGAATGATATTTATAGCAAAAAAAAAATTGAATTTTGTTCCATTAATCAATCCATCTCCACCTATATTACATTCAGCACAAATGAAACCAACGCGTCTTGATTCTCACGATCTCCAACACCGAACAAAGAACAGAAACAACAAAGAGCAAAGAACAAAGAACAAAATCAACAAAAAAGACACACAAAATACCGAAGAATCTACTCACTCCCATAGTGATGAATCCCGCCCCTAACCAGCGTGGGCGTGGAGGTGTAGCGGGGGTCGGGGCGCGACGGGGGCGTGGTGTTGGGGGTCCCTGACTGCGACGTGACCCCCCCACTCCCAGGGGAACCGCCCATGAGGACCCCCTGGGGAGAGACCCCGCCCTGCTGCCCTGGGGTCGCCACCGGCTTGAAGGCGATGGGGCGGATCACCACCTTGCCCTGGGGAGGAAAAGGGGGGGGGGGTGAGTGAAACAATACATAATGATACAAAAAATTATGGAAAAAAAATAGAGAGATGAGATAAAGAACTAAAACAGTGAAATTATTTTTTTTTAAAAATGAAAGAAAAGATATAAAAATTAAGGAAAGAGAGAGAGAGAAAAAAAAACGTTAAATCATAAAAGAAAGAAAGAGAGTAAAAACAAATCCGTGAAATTATATAAAAGAAAGAAACAAAAAAGGGAGATTAAAATAATATATGAGGAATTTAAAAGGTCCACGATATCATAAAAGAAAGGATGATAAAAATAAAACCACGGAATCATAAAAGAAAGAGAGAGAAAGAGAGAGATTAAAGCAATGACAATCGACACTAGAGATGATATCAGGACGATAATGGAATATAACAATGCACAATAAAAAATAAATAAATAGCAAAAACTGCAAAACGAATAAAAGGGAGAACTGAAAAGAGGAATAATAAGACAACAATGGCGATATCAATAACATATAAGAAATGGGTCGAGAAAATGAAGAAAATTATAGGGAATAGGGAGGAGGGAGGAAATCTGAATGAAAGCGGACAATAAATATAAACAAAGAAATTGCAATAAAATCACAGGGATATAAATCAAGTCAGCTTCGATAAAGGATCTTCTGTGGCAAACAGAACTTGAAAAAATATACGAGTTGGGAAGCAAAAAGGATATACTATAAAATGTAGTTCAGGTTTTTCATTAAATTAACAACTGCGGTTTCTTTGTGAATAGTACACGTTTTCATTTCTCTGTCTCTATCTTTCTGTTTCTTTCTTTATTTCTT
>NC_051396.1:51125268-51132768 GCF_015228065.2 Penaeus monodon
TCCCCCCCTCTCTCCTTCACCCCCCCACCTCATAATTCACCCCCTCCCCCCTTCCCCCTCTTCGTCTGTACGCAAAGACAGGAAACGCTGGGGTGATTTTTTTTTTTTTTTTTTTTTTTTTTTTTTTTTTTTTTTTTTTTTTGCGATGGATTTAGGATAGGATGGATCCACTTGGAAGGCTGTGTATGGAGGGGGGGGAGAGAAGGATAAGAGGGAGAGAGGGATAAGAGGGAAAGAGATGGAAGAGAAGTTAAGAGAAAGAAGAAAGACTGAGACTGATAAATAGTTAGATATATATACAGATAGACAGACAGATGAGAGTAAGAAAACGAGAGACAGAGTGAAAGAGACAGAAGGGAGGGAGGGAGGGAGGGAGGGAGGGAGGGAGGGAGAGGATGATGATGGAGAGAGAGAGAGAGAGAGAGAGAGAGAGAGAGAGAGAGAGAGAGAGAGAGAGAGAGACGAGAGAGACGAGAGAGATAGAGAGAGAGAGACAGAGAGAGAGAGAGAGAGAGAGAGAGAGAGAGAGAGAGAGAGAGAGAGAGAGAGAGAGAGAGAGAGAGAGAGAGAATCCACCCACAAAAGTCCAGCCGCATTTCCCAAGACGTACATCCGGACGGGCGGGCGGGCGGGCGAGCGGGCGTAAGAAGTCCGCGGAGATGCCTCGTGACCACAGCCGAGACGCCCACGCAAAGCGGAACGAGTCTCGCTCTCTTGCGGGAGTCTGCTTCTCTTCTTCTCTTCTCTCCTCTTCTTCCTCCTCTCCCAATCCCCTCCTCCTCCTCCTTCTCTCCGTCACTTCCTCGGTTTGCCTCTCCGCCTTTTCTGCTTCCTCCTCCAATTGCACAACCACCTTCTTTTTTTTCTTCTTCTTTATCTAATCCCTCCACCTCCTCTTCCTCCTCCTCCTTCTTCTTCTTCTCCCTTCTTCCTCTTCATCTTCCTTCAACTCCTCCTTAACCTCCAACTTCTCCTTCTCCTTCTCCTTCTCCTTCTTCTTCTTCCTTCTTCCTCCTCCTCCTTTCCGGTGTCTTGCAACTTCCTTCCCGACGCCGCCAGCCGAGCCGAAAACAATGCAGGAGATGAGACGTAATGACACATCATCTCCAACGTCATGCTCGCGCGGACGTCGACGGAGGAAGGAGGTGCAGGGGGGGGGGGTGAAGGGATGATAATGGGGGAGAAGAGATGGGAGAGGATTAGGGAGAGGAGGAGAAAAGGTGAGAGGAAATGGGAGAGGAGGAAAGAGGGTGAGGGGAGATGGGAGAGGATTAGGGAGAGGAGGAGAAAAGGTGGAGGGAATGGGAGGGGAGGAATAGGGGAGGGGAGATGGAGAGTTTGGGGAGGGGAGGAGAAAAGCTGAGGGGAAAATGGGGGGGGGAAAGGGGGTGAGGGGAGAGGGGAGAGGATTAGGGAGAGGAGGAGAAAAGGTGGAGAATGGAAGGGAAAAGGGTGAGGGGCATCGGTGTAAGAAACCTCCTTTGGATACAACCCTTCCACGTCTCCTTCTCGCATCTCCTTAATCCGTGTAACATTTCTTCTCTTCTCCTCTCTCCTTCCGGTGTTGCAAACTGCCTCCGACGCCGCCACCGAGCGAAAACAAGGAGGAGATGAACGTAAGGACACATGGGATCTCCAAACGTCAGCTCGCGCGGACGTCGGACGGAGGAAGGAGGGAGGGGGGGGTGGGGTGGAAGGGATGATATGGGGGAGAAGAGATGGGAGAGGATTAGGGAGAGGAGGAGAAAAGGTGAGAGGAAATGGGAGAGGAGGAAAGAGGGTGAGGGGAGATGGAAGAGCGGTAGGGAGAGGAGGAGATAGGGTAAAAAAGAGATGGGAGAGAGGTAGAGAAACGAGAGGATGGAAGAGAGAGGGAGAATGGTAGAGGAGTATATGAATAACAAGATAAAACGAGAAGACTAAATAAAATAAATAAATAAATAAAAAATATGACAATATGAATTTCAAGCCATCATGTCACCACAAAAAAGAGATAATAGAGAGTAACCAAAAGGACTGAGAACCCGGCAAAGGAAAAAAAAAATAAAACCAGAAATGACCCGACTTTCTCCCCTCCCCCCTCTCCCCCCTCCCTTTCCCCCTTTTCCGGAGCAGCGCCATGCAGCCACTTTCCCCTTCCGCCGCCGCCGGAGTCAAGGCGAGGCGCCCCGGGTGGACACGACCTCCTGCAGTGTAAGTAAATCTCAAGGGACGATCCCGTTACGACACAGCCCCCCCCCCACACCCCACCCGTCCGCCCGCCCGTTCGCCACGTCCCAAACCTTCCATTAACGAACTCCTAATAAAGTCTGTCTGGCGGTAGAAAAAAAAAAGTTTATTATCATTAAAACATATCAACACAGTAGGAAAAAGTATAACTTCCTTGTACAAGTTTCCAATCATCTGTCGAGAAAAAAAAACTTTATTTCCTAGTATGCTCTGAGGAGATTTTTTGCCTCCTTCGCACCGGTGAGTAAGCGACCAAAACAAACATGGCGGCCTTTGTTCCAGCCTACAGTCCTTCCTTTCAGTACATGATGATAATGATAATAACAACACGTACCCGGCCGGCAAGACCCGCAGGCCGAATCCGAACAGACGCGTCCTACAAACAACAATGAAGGCCGCCATTGTGTGCGTGCGCGCGTGAGTGTCCGGACAGCCGACTTATTCCCATTCGGCGGCCCCGCATGACCGATATACGGATCCATGAACACCGGACGTGCTTAATTCAGATCTCGGAATCACAGGGAACAATGAGGCGACTCGCCCGCCCGCCTTTCCCTCCTTTCCATTCGCGGCCGCCTGCGCCCTTATCTCGGGGACCTCCAGCCTCGCCGCATTTGCATAATGGACGCTCCTGCGCTCTCTCGTTGTCGTTGTCTCTGTCTCTTTCTCTCTCTCAACATAGAGAAAGAAAGAAAGAAAGCACACACACAGATATATAGAGAGATTGATATATAGGTAGACAGAGAGATAGATATAGATAGATATACATACATACATATACATGTATATATACACACACACATATATACATATACATATACATGTACATATACATACACACACACACACATACATATTTGAGTGTCTGCGTGGGTGCGTGTGCGTGTGCGTGTGCGTGTGGAAGCGAGTAAGTGTAAGCGTGTGGCTCCGAGCACAACCTCCGCGCGCGCACAAATATCAGCGTGACCGTGAGTGCAACAGCGCCTGCAAGCGCAGCCGAGCGCACGCGAAAACTCCCGCATCATGACCTCTCCTGCGCCAGCAAATCACTGCAGCGAGAAGGCGAGCGTCGCATAGATAGGGGCGTGGGCGGCATCGGGCGGGCGTGGGCGGCATCAGAGAGTTTGCCATGACTGTCATGATTGCACGTCACTCGATCCGCCGTAACGGATTCCGTGCCTCTATAAGGTATAATCTTACGGGCGAGTTATCTCCTCATGATGGCACCTGCACTCCGGACATGGGATGCGCTCCCCGCTCTCGCTCTCGCTCTCGCTCTCGCTCTCTCTCTCTCTCGCTCTCTCTCTCTCTCTCTCTCTCTCTCTCTCTCTCTCTCTCACACACACATATACACACACACACATCTATATCTATAAAATATATAGCTATCTCTTTATCTCTATCTATCTCTCGCCCCCTTTCGCCTTTTTTTCCATTTGTCTCCCTCTTCGTTCCTTCTCTCCGTCTTCCTTCCTCCTTTCCTCCCCCTCCCTCCTCGCTCCCTTCCCTGACCCACCTTCCCTACAAGCCCACCTAAGCTCACGCTACCCAAAGGCTCATTACCTACCTGTGGGAGGTGGCGAGACATGGGGAGAGGGGAGAGGGGAGACGGGAGAGGGGAGAGGGGTAAGGAGTAAGGAGGGAGGGGAGTGAGGGGGGGGGGGGCTAGGGATGCTTGGCCCAGGTGTCACGCTGATGTAGGCCGCCTCACCCCCCCCCTCCCTCTCCCTCCCCATCTCCCTCCCTTACCTAAGCATCTCATGGCCCAGAGGAGAGATTCTCATCACAAGAGAGATCCGGGAGGGAGATTTCGGTCCAGAACTGACTTGATGATGCTGTGTGTGTGTGTGTGTGTGTGTGTGTGTGTGTGTGTGTGTGTGTGTGTGTGTGTGTGTGTGTGTGTGTGTGTACATTTGTCTGTCTGTTGCGTTAGTTATATTGTTATAATCTGCCCACCTATTCCTTTTAAATGTCATTCCCGTGTATACATTGCGAGTTTCATGTTGCCATTTCTATTGCTAAAAATACATATCATCATCAGTACCAGTGTTTTCTTTGTATAAGTATTTGCATACATTTCGATCAGGGGGGGAAGGTAGGAAGGTATAAGAGAGGGGGGGTAGGGGAGAGGGAGGGAAAGTAGGGGAGAGGGAGGGAAGATGGGGAGAGGGATGGAAGGTAGGGGAGAGGGAGGGAAGGTAGGGGACGAGGGAAGGTATGTGAGAGTGAGGAAGGTGGGGAGAGGGAGAGGAAGGTGGAGGTGAGGGAGGGAAGGCGGGAGAGAGTGAGGAAAGGTGGGGAAAAGGGTGGGGTTAGGAGTGAAGAGTTAGCGAAAGGAGTAGAGGGGTGGGCGTAGGGAGTGGGGGGAAGGGATTTCTCCTGGGGGTCTAGTGTGAGAACGAAGCTGAAGACGTTCCTATCTAATCGCGTGGGCAGAACCACCCTTCCCCCCCTCCCCATGACCCCTCCACCTTCCCCTACCTCATCTCGGTAACAATTTATCCAGAATCGGCCATGAGCATCTTCTGTTTACCCTTCCTCCTTTCATATCCGTTTCTCTGTCTTTCTCTCTCTCTCTCTCTCTCTCTCTCTCTCTTCTCTCTCTCTCTCTCTCTCTCTCTCTCTCTTATTCTTATACTTCTTTATTCCCGCTTTCTTCTTCTTTTTCAGGCAAATCACCATACGGATGAAAAGAGAACGAAAGAAAGAGAATGCGAGAGGAAGAGTCTGCATACGAGAAACAAAGATGGAAATACAGAGAGAAAAAAGAGAAAGTAAGAAATGGAACAAACAAGAGATTCCTGCTCAAAAAAACCCCACCCAAGTCCTTATTTCTCCCACTCCTCTTCCTCATTTAACTCCTTCTCCTCCTTTTTTTTTCTTTTATTCTTTCTTTTTCCTTCTTCATTTTCTTTTTCTTCTCCTTCTCCTCCTCCTCCTCCCATTCCTCGTCGTCCTCCACCTCCTCCTCCACCTCCATCACCACCTCCCCCCCCCACTCCTCTTCCGCCCCAGCCAGGGTATGTTCCCACGCCCATTTGTGCCACTCATTACCCATTCTACGCCGAGCCTCGTCATCTGGGCGGACGTCTCCTTGCCATAACAATCGCTCTAAGGAAAGGCTATCCTTCCTATGTGGGAGAAAAAATGTGTCTCGTATGCGGGAATTCGAAGGTATGTTGGGATACGCGCTGGGCTATGCGGGTGTCATTTCCTTGGGACGAATTATACATGTGGTAAACAATGATAAATATCGAGACAGAAATAATAAATAAATAACAAATAAGCAATAATAATAAATAGCAAAACTTCAATAACAAATAGCAAAGCAAAATAATATATAAATAATAAATAAATAAAAATAAATAACAAAACATTAATAACACATGAATTAGATAAATAAGTATGGATATGAACGTACTACATAAACCACATTTTTTTCTAAATACATAAACAACAGACAATAAAGAAATAAATTCATATACATAAAAAAACGTCCTCGTGTTGACAACCAGGAGGCTTTTAATGTTAGAGAAGGATGTCAGTTCTCTGTGACAACACCCAACCAGGATACGGCGTTGTCAGCGCAGATCCACCGTTGCTAACACGGGCAGAGCGGAATAAACGGTGTCCATTGTTTGTAAACGGGTTTTATTACTTTCGCAACATAGTTCTTCGCTAGTGAAAGCGTTGTTGCACAAGCATTGTTATCGTTGGTTATTGATGACTATCACTGGTACTGGAATAACTCTTATAATCATCGTTACCTCTTCTATTGTTATTGTTTTAATTATTATTTTTTTATTACCAGTGATTATCCTCACTTCCACTGCTAATACTTTCATTATCTTTACTATTCTACATTAATTACTTTATCACAATCAACCTCACACTAACAATCGTCTTTATTGGGCCGTCGTCATCACCGCTATTGTCACCTTGCTTGCTTGCTTGAGATTTGCGAAGTTCTGGCTTCGCCCGGGCCTTTCACTTTTGTCACCATTACAGTTTTCGCCAACCGCCTTTCCCACACAAACACGGCTCCGGTTGGGACAATTGGGCCTCATGCCCTCAGAACTAGCCTCCCTCTCACCCCCCCTCTCACCCTCCCTCTCCTCCACCACCACCCTTACCCCTCCCCCTCCACCACTATCTCCACCACCACCTTTCCCCTCCCCCATCTTCCTTCTCCACCCCCTTCCCCTCCCCTTCCTCCACCACTTATCCTCCGTCACCCACCCTCTCCACCCCCCTTCCCCCTCCACCCCCTCCCCCAAGCTCTACTACGCCCATCAGCCGCCCACATGTGACGTCAAGTGTGCTAACTACGCCTTGATTGCCCTAATGAGAGTAATTATTCCAGGTTCGTCGAGCCTAAGAGTCGGGGGTTCGTTCATTTCCATGGTAATTTTCGTAGAAACTTTCCCCCTCCCCCATCCCTCCCCTCCCCCCCATTTGACCCCCGGTTAGGATCGGCGGGTGCGGTAGTATGGGGAAGGGGGGGGGGGAGAGGTCAAATTCGTTATAAATATATATACACATTTGGATACATAAACGCACTCTTCGGTTTGTGTATATCCTGCTAATTAACCGTAACGAAGGCGGGGGAGGGGGGAGGGGGAGGGGGGTTGGAAAGAGAATGGGGTGGGGGGAGGGAGGGATGTTATACTTCACTAATAGTTCCATAATGTTATGCCATTTGCCAAGACTGACCACATACTGAAGGAGGAAAACATACACGCACGCACGAAAAAAAAAGAAAAATAGAAAAAAGAAAGACAGAGAGAGAGAAAAAAAGAAAGACAGAGAGAGAGAAGAAAAAAAAAAACTACTTCATAATTCTTATACTTATGGATCCGTCTTCTTGTGATACTAACCGATAACCTTTATTCTAACGGTATCGATTTCACATGATATAAGTTGTTTTCGAATAGATTTATTGCCTTCGGGAAAAAAAAATCTGCTTGTCTGCTTGTTTGCCTGATCCTCCTTCCTCCAAATCCTCGCCGTTTTTCTAACCACTTCTCTCGCACCTCGTCTTTCTTCCTCTCCCTCTCTCTCTCTTTATCCCACTCCACTCTCTCTCTCACTTTCTCTCCTCTCTCTCTCTCTTCTCTCTCTCTCTCGTCTCTCTCTCTTCTCTCTCTCTTCTCTCTCTCTTCTCCTGTCTCTTCTCTTTTCCCTCTTCTCTTCTCTCTCTCTCTCTTTTCTCTCTCTCTCGTCTCTCTCTCTCTCTCTCTCTTTCCCTCCACAAACTTCCCCCAAATTTAG
>NC_051396.1:51142768-51150268 GCF_015228065.2 Penaeus monodon
CAGGAAGAGAGATAAAGCGATAAGAAACAGAGCTAGATAAACAGATGGAGAGATAAGAGAGACAGAAACAGGAGCCAAAGAACGAAAATAATCAAAACACGAAAGCGAAAAAAATGCACATACAAACAACCCCGCCCCCCCACACAAAAAAAAGGTTGGCCTACACAGTCTCCCTCCCAACGCACCTCGAAGTCAACCCAAAGGAAAGTTAAATCCCGCCAAGAAATGGCCGAGAAGGAAACCCTGCATTAAGAGAGACACAAATACCCTTTCACCCTCTTCTCACTCTCTCTTTCTCCCCCTCACAATCCTCTTAACTCTCTCTACTTATTACTTTATTACCTGTCTCGCAATTACCTAGTCTAATTACGAGTCCCCCCCCCCCCATTCTTCCCTCTTCGTCTAAGCCCATAATGGAAGGAATGAGATAATCTGAGATTTGTAAAATGTCTGAGGTAAGGGGGGGGGGGAGGGCCAGAGAGGGGGGGAAAGGGTGGGGGGGGAAAAGGAAAGGAAAAAAAGGGGGGGAAAAGGGGGGGAAGGGAAAGGAAAGAAGGGGAGGGGGAGGGAGAGGAAGAGAAGGAAAGGAAGGAGGAAGCGATAACTTCCTAATATAGGCAAGGGGGGACTTTTTTCCCTTTTAAAACGGTTTTCTTTACTTCTTTTCTTCCTCATCCTTCTTTTATGATTTTTGGGAGGGAGGAAGGAAAGCGAGGGCGAGGGGGAGGGGGGAGAGAGAGACGAGAGAAAGGGGAAAAGAGAAGAGGGGAGAAGAGAGAGAGAGGGGAAGGGGAGAGAGAAAAAGAGAGAGAGGGGGGGGGGAGAGGGGAGAACGAGAGAAAAAGAAAAAAAAATAAAAAATCAAGAAAAAAAAAAAAATAAATAAACAAAACAAGACGCACAAGGAAGCCAAAACACACAAAAAAGCAAAAAACACAAAGGGGAAAAACCCAGCGAAAAGGGAAAAAAGGGGGAAAGGGGGACGCTAACGGGGCGGAAAAAAAGCAGCGAGGGGGGCGAAAACTGCCCCCCTCACCTCCTGCTATAAAACACAGCAAAAAAATCCGGGTTTGGGTGCATAAAGCTCAAAAAGGGGGGGGGGGGGGGGGGGGGGTGGGGTAGAAGGGGAGGGGAAAAGGGGTTTAAAGGGAAAGGGGAGAAGAAAAGAGGATTAAAAAAATGGAGGGGCGTTTAAGAGGAAAGGGGAGGAAAACAAACCCGAAAGGGGAAAAGAGAGATAAAAAGACGAGAAGAGAGAAGAAAGAAGGGAGGGGAAGAGGAGAGAGAGAGAGGAGAGGGAGAGGAAAAGGAAAAGGAGAGAAAAGAGAGAGAAGAGAGAGAGAGAGTAAAAGAGAGAAAAGAGAGAGAGGGGAGAGAAAAAGAGAGAGAGAGATAGGAAGAGAGAAAGAAAGGGGAAAAGGAAAAGAGGAGAGAGAGAGGAAGAGAAAAAGGGGAGAGAGAGGGAAAGAAGGGGAGAGAGAGAAGAGAGGAAAAGAGAGAAGAGAGAGAAAGAGAGAGAAAGAGAAGAGAGAGAGGAGAGAGAGAGAGGAGAGAAGGGAGAGAGAGGGGAAAGAGAGAGAAGAGAGAGAGGGGGAAGGGGGAAAAGGGGGAAAAAAGAGAGAAGGGGGGAATAAAGGGGGAAAAGGGGGGGGGGGGAGGGGGGGAGGGGGGGGAAAGGGTTTAAAAACGGGGGAGGGGGAAGAAGGGGATAAAGAAAGAATTTTGAAGAAAAAAAAAAAACAAACCCCCAAAAAAAAAAAAAGAACAAAGGAAAGAATGGAATAAGGGGGCGAAGGGGAAAGAAGAAAAGAAAGAAGAAGAAAAAGAAGCTAGGGGGAAAAGAAGGGGGGGGAAAAAAAGAAGGGGGGGGGGAAAAGAAGAAGAAGAGGAGAAAAAGAGGAGAGAAAAGAAGAAAGAACAGAGAAGACAGAAGGGGGGGAGAAGAGGAGGGGCCAGGGAGGAGAAGAGGGAACGGGGAAAAAAAAAGTATGGGTTTTTTTCAGGGGGAAAAAAGGGGTTGGGGGGCCGGGGGGCTGGCTGGGGGAGGGGAAAACTTTGGGCCCCATTTCCCCCCCCCCCCCCCCCCCCCTTCCCACTTCCCCCCCCCCCCCCGTTCCCCCCCCCCACGCTCCCCCTCCCCAAAAAAACGGGAAAAAAAAAGGGGGGGGAAAAAAAAAGGGGGGAAAAGGCCCCCAAAAAAAAAGGGGGGCCAAAAAAGGTTAAAAAAAAAAGGGGGGGTAAATTTTTATGGGGGGGGAAGGGAAAGGGAAAGTATTTTTTTAAAAGGGTTTTAATTGGGTTGTTTTTTTTTTTTTAGGGTTATTTTTTTTTTTAAAGTAGTTTTTATTTTTTATGTTTTAGTGGTTTTGGTGGTATGTTTAGTAATTTTAATTGGGATTTTATTTTATGTAAGGTTTACACAGTATGTATTTGGGAGTATGTATTTTGGGAAAAACGGACTTAAAAATGGATTATGTTTTTATTAGACGGTATTTTTTGGGATTTTTTATGTTGTATGGTAAGGTTAAAAAGGGGAAGGTTTGGGGGGGGCGTTTTTGCAAAAGGCCGCCGACCCGCCCCGGCCCTCCGCCTGCTTCCCGCGAGGGGTCGCGTCGGGGGCCCAAAATTCGGTCCCCCAAACAGAAGAAAAAGACAAGACTCGACAGGGACGTTTTTTATTTTTTTTTTTTGTTTTTTTAGAGCCCAAATGTCCCGCGTGAAACAAAAGATGTTCGCTATATCAATTAGTCGGGCCTTTTTTTTCTTTTCCCGTGTTGGGGGGAGGGGACCCCCCCGGGGAAGGGACGGGGGGAAGGGGGGGGGGGGATGGGAAAATCCCGGGGGGGAAAATTTTAAAAGGAGGGGGAATTTATATTTAAAACTTATCATTTCTGTTTTTAAAGTACAAAAACACACAACATTCTCTCTGTCTCTCCTGGCCTCCCCACAAACAAAAAAAAAGAACAGAAAAAAGAAAAGAGGGAGGGGAGGGGGGAGAGGGGAGAAGGGGAGAGAGGGGGGATAGAGAGGGGAGGGGAGAAGGGGGAGGAGAGAAAAGAGGGGGAGAGAGAGAAGAGAGAGGGGGGGGGGGAAAAAATTTTTTAGGGGACCCACCCCCCCCCGGGTCGATACCAAGCATACCAAAACTTTTCAACTCATTTTACATGTCTAAACCCAAAATTAGGGTTTCCCCCAGGGGGACATAAAAACTTGGATTCACCTTATTCAAAAAAAAAACACCGCCCCTATGGTTTTTTTTAAACTACGGGGTAACCGATTTAAAAAAACCCCCCAAAACCCAAATTAAAAAAAACAACCCCCCAAAAGCAAATCGGGCGAGGAAAAAGTAAAAAACAGCAAACCCTCTGGGGAACATTAATTTAAAAAGGGACGGTGCGCGAAAAGACCCCCTCGCCCAAAACCCTAAAAAACTGGGATTTTGAAAAAAAACACAAAAATTTAATTAAAAACCCCTGCCCAAAACTCCCCAAACCCCCGTTTTTCAAGGGCAGGAATCTGATTCAAACTGACCCCATAAAATTTTTTCCCACTCTTAAAAGGGAAAAAAAACTCCGTTTTTCTTTTATTTGGGCCAAAATGGAAAAAAAAAACCGTTAAGAAAAATCAAAAGGAAAGCCGCGATATTCATGAAAAAAGATCATTGTTTTTGCAATATATTTCGCACCTTAAAATTTTGCAAAAATGCCCAAAAAAAGGGAAAACCAACCCTTGGGAAAAAAACTGTCCCATGCGCGCAAAAAAGGGGGCGGGGAATTGCTCTTGACGACTCAATACGACCTTAAAAACTGGACGTTAAAAAAATACTATCATAAATTCTCACATTTCACCATTTTTTTCTCTCTTCCAAACTGGTAACAAACCTTTTCGACTTTTGTAAAAAATTTAAAAACCCCGTCACTTTTTTGGGATCAGTTTTTTGACGACCCTTTAAAACAATTTTTTTTTCCGACTCCTTAATGTTTTCGTCCTAAAAAAACATGACAGGCCCCTTCCCCAAACCAAAGAGAGAAATATAAAATAATTTATACCCAAACCCTAAAGAAACCAAACAAAAATCCCCCTGATCCCCCAAACTTTTCTAAAAGCCCAAAGGGAAATTTTCTATTTAAAAAATAACAAAAACGTGTCCCTTTTCCATGTTTTTTCCCCCACCCCTGTCAAAGGCAAGCGAATTTTTTTCCAAAAGCACGTGTTTGTACCCATTAAAAAATTTTTCCCTTTGGAAATTTCATCAAACGCGAAAACCCCCCCCCCACTCTCTCTCTCTTTCCCCTTCCCCCGAGCTTAAACCCGTCGCCTCTTCTCAAAAATTGCCCCCCATCTCTAAAAAATAAAAAAAACCCCACGGCTTCTCTCTCACAAAACTTTTCGTTTGGGATAGAGAGAGAAAAGAAAAAGCGAGAAAACAGAGTTAATTAAACACAAACCGCCTTTCTTCGACCACAGATGGTACTAACTTGCATTCCTCAGCTTGGGCTTTGTGGCGGGGACGGGGAAAAATTTCGTACGGGTTTTTAAGGGCCCGGGTTTTAGTTACAATATAGGGTGTTTCCCTTTTTTTGTGTTGTTTTTTGCGTTCTTTGGAATAACTTTGTGGTTTTGGGGGAGGGTTTTTTGGTCTGAGGGGAAATTTCCCAAACCCCTGAAAAATTTATCACGTTTTCCCAACGGGCGCTGCGTATTCCCCCCCGAAAATTTTTTAAAACACTGGGAAATTTTCCCCCAAGTCATCATCATAAAAAAGTTTCCACACAAGCAGTGGAAAAAAAAAAAGGGTGAGGGAAAAAAATTTCAAAATAAGGTTGGGTTCTTTTTTTCCCTTTTTTTTTTTCTTTTTTTCTTTTTTGGAAAAAATGGTCATTTTAAAAAAAATTCCCCCGCCCCCCACCCCTTGCCGGGCGACGAGAGCGTGTTAATTCAAACCTGGGGTCTCGTCGCCTTTTTCCGAGAATTGGGGCCCGGTTTTTAAATTTTTTTAGGGGAAAAGGACAGAAAAAAAAAAATTAAAAAAGCGGGCGGGGGGGAATTTTTTAACGCTTTTTTTAAAACTTTGTCCCCCGGGGAAAAAAAAAGGAGTTTTTTGTTGAGTGTACCAAAATCTCTTATTATCTCTCTCCCCATTCCCTCTCCTCTCTCTCTCTCCTCCTCCTCCTTTCTCCCCCTCTCCCTCTTTTCTCCCCCCCTCCCTCTCTCCCCCTTCTTCCTCCCCGGCCCTTTCTCACATAAAAAAAAAGGTTTTTTTTATTTTTTTTTTTTCCTCCCCCCCCCACCCTTTTCACCTCTTCCCCCCCCCCCCCAATCTCTTTCCCTTTCCTTCCCCCCCCCTCCGTCCCTCCCCCCTTTCTCTTTTCTTCCCCCTCTCCCTCCCCCCCTTTTTCTTCTCCCTCCCTCGCCCTCTCTCCTTTTCCCCCTCTCCCCTCTCTCCTCTCTCTCTCCATCCTTTTCTTTCTCGGGTCTCTCTTCTCCCCTCTCCTCTCCCTTCCCCCTCTCTCCCCCCTCCCTCCAAACCCTTTTCTCTTTCCCCTCCCCCCCCCCCTTTCCCCTTTTTTCTCCCCCTCTCTCCCCTCTCCTTCTCCTCTCCTTCCTTCCCCTTTCTCCCTCCCTCCACTCCTTTCCTCCTCCTTCCCTCCCTCCCTCCCTTCCTTTCCCTCCCTCCCCCTCCCTTCTCCCCCTCCCCCCCTCTCTCTCCTCTCCTGTCCTCTCTCTACCCTCCTCTCTCTCTCTCTCTCTCTCTCTCTCTCTCTCTATCTCTCCCTCTCTCTCTCTTCCTTCCTCCGTCCCCGCCTCCCAGTCTCCACCTGACTCTTCCCTCCCTTCCTCTCCGTCACACCTCGTCTGCACCGGACCCGCCGCTCTGCCGATGTAGTCTACTTCCTCGTTCGCTTTTCAAAGGTAAGTCTTCTTTGTCTTGGCGAGAGTTTTGGAGTGCTTGTTTCATTCATCTGTCTTTGCATACTTCCGGCGCCGTGTGTAAGCATGTGTGTATGTATGTATGCATGTACGGATGTATGTGTATAAGTATGTGTTTCTGTCTGCCTGTCTGTCTGTCTGTCTCTCTCTCTCTCCACACCCACACCCCACCCACCACACCCACACACACACACACACACACACACACACACACACACACACACACACACACACACACACACACACAGCGCTTCATCCTCAGAAAACGCACCTCCGCCCCGGGATCTTTTTACCAGCTGACATAAACCCGCCCATTATGAAACGTCGTTTTCTTTTACACACAGACAGTTCCTTTACATCCGTCGTTTAAGGGGGTATTTCGTTATTCTTACATACATTTTAAGGGGAAAGAAAGATACTTTACATGAGAAGGTAAAATTGTGGTTTCATTGAGTGTCATATATTATAAGTGGAGATTCGAAAGTGTGAGACAAGGAGATATTTCATAATTATTGCAGTGTACAAGCGAAGTAGTGATGCAAGAACAAGTATGAAAATAGTAATGAAGTCCGAAAAAACAAATGAAACTGAATACCAATACCACCACCACCACCACCAAGAACAACAACAACAACAACACCCTCAGATAATTTTAAGGCCACAGAAGCAACACATGAGGTCTCGCCCGGGTAGGATCTTCCAGGCGAGGTCCGCGGAGCATGTAGGATCCCCCTGGAGTCCCGTGGGATGTAGGTTAACGAAGGCGAGGATGACAGGCCCCGAGGAGCACACGGGACGCGGCCGAGATGCACATTAGGAGAGGCTGTTACTTTCCTCGGAGATCCGTCTTTCTTGTCAGGCTTTCGTTGTTTTGCTCGGCTGTCTATTTTTCTTTTGTCTCGGTCTTTGTTTGTTTGTTTGATTGATTGATTGATTGATTGATTGATTGTGTGTGTGTGTGTGTGTGTGTGTGTGTGTGTGTGTGTGTGTGTGTGTGTGTGTGTGTGTGTGTGTGTGTGTGACTATTTCTGCGTCTTCTCTCTCACATTGTCCCCGTCTCTCTTCGTCTCTCTTGCCCTTCCCTCTAATCACCACCCTCTTCCCTCCCTCTCCTTCCTTCCTCCATCTTTTCGTATCCACCGCCCCTCCTTTCCCCTTCCTCCTCCACCCTCTCCCTCCTCCCTCCTCCCTTCTTCCCTCCCCCGCCCCTCTCCCGTCTTCACACGATACCTCAAGCGGAGACTACAACGAGGAGTCCGTAACGAGCCAAAGAAGGTCTGCCTCGCTCTCATTATCATTATTCGGGGTCATGTACCGGTAATACTGGGCTTCTTAGCACTTCTTTTGGTGTTTATTGGTAATGCTGATCTGTTTTATAACTCCTTATATCTACAGAGTTCCTGTGTATGAAGATCCATGTTGATTACAGACGGCGGTATCATATATACATACATACATATATACATACGCATACATACAGCTATTTGTGTGTGTGTGTGTGTGTGTGTGTGTGTGTGTGTGTGTGTGTGTGTGTGTGTGTGTGTGTGTGTGTGTGTGTGTGTGTGTGTG
>NC_051396.1:51160268-51175268 GCF_015228065.2 Penaeus monodon
CTTCCTTCCTTTTCCTTTCCCCCTCTCCCCCTATTCCCCTTCCTTCCTTCCTCTCCCCCTATCCCCCCACCCTCCTTCCTTTCCTTTCCTTCCTTCCCTTTCCCTTCCCCTATCCCCCCTTCTCCTTCCTTCCTTCCCTCCCCCTATCCCCCCTATCTCCTTCCTTCCTTCCTTCCTTCCCCCTATCCCCCTATCTCCTTCCTTCCTTCCTTTCCCCCTATCCCCCTATCTCCTTCCTTCCTTCCTTCCTCTCCCCCATCCTCCTCCCCCTCCCCCTATCCTCCACTCCCCTTCCCTCTCCCACCCATTACATGACACTCACCATGACGTCACCATCCTTGCGCCGCACATGGCCCATGGCACGCCGCTATCTAACAGGCACTAAATGGCACTCTCCCTGGCCAATATCACGCTCGCGGTTGGCACTTTGAATTGAGGGCAAAGGAGGGGAGGAGAGTGAGGAAGGGCTAAGGGGAGAGACGAAAGAGGGAGGAGAGGAGAAAGAGAAGGGAAAGAGAGCGAAAGGGGGAAGAGGAAAGAGAGGAGAAAGAACAAGGGGAAAGGGAAGAGGAAGGAGAGGGGAAAAAGGAAGGAGCGTGGGAAGAGGGAGGAGTGGGGGAAGAGATGGGGATGAAAGAAGAAGAAGGAAAGGAGGAAGAGGAAGGAGAGGGGAAAGAACAAGGGGAAAATGAAGAGGAAGAAAAGAGGGGGAAAAGGAAAGGAGCGTGGGAGGAGAGGGGGGAAGAGGAAGGAGGAGGTTAAAGTATAAAAAGGAGGGGGGAAGGTGGTAGAAACACGAAAGAAAGAGTGAGAGTAGAGAGGAAGAGTGAGGAAAGGGAGAAGCAGAGAAGAGGAGAGGGCCGACTAGAGGGGGGAAGGGGTAGGGAGGTTAAGGTCTCCAGAGAGTCGTTAGCAGCATCAGTAGCTGTCTGATGTCGAGTCTATGCAAATTAGTTGTGAAAATGGAGCGTCACTTACGTCTTGTTAGTTTTCTAGTTGAACTTACACGATTAATGACACTGTGTGTGTGTTGCTATAGCGTCCATATTACATTAATAAAACAGAAAATCAATACATGTAGATAATTTTAAACACCACCAATCGCTTCATCAAAAACAAAACAAAACAAAGTCAAATAAATTCAATATGAGAACAAGCCTAAAAATGTATTCAATACACGAGGAACATTAACTAACCAATCGATTTATTAACCAAGAGAATATAACACATTTGATTACCTGTCAACTCCTAGATCGATGTGCAGCCTACATTTTTTTTTTTTTTTTTTTTGAGGATGATTGAGTGTCACTTTTTTATCAATCGATTTTGGGAGGGTTAGAGATATCATTCGTTAAAAAATCTGAGGGGTAAAAGATATTAAAAATTCCCTCCTTTTCCCCTTTTTCTTCTATGTTTTTTTTTTTTTGTGTTTTGTGTGGTGGTGGTGGTGTGTGGTGTGTTGTTTGTGTTTGTGTGTGTGGGTGTGTGTGGTGTGTGTGTGTTGTGGTGTGTGTGTGTGTGTGTGGTGTTGTGTGTGCTTGCGTGCGTGCGTGCGTGTGTTAATGTATATATATATAGATAATATATATAATATATATATATAATATATAAAATATATTATATTATATTACCATTAAAAATAATAACATATATATATATATATATATATATATATATATAGATATATATATATATTTTATATACATATACATATAACATATACATATAAAATATATATATATAAAATATAATATAATATATATAATATAAAATATATATACATATATACATAATGTGTGGTGTGTACAACCAAACACACATTCATAAATAGTAAACTGAAATAACCGCATATATCGACAAAAACAAAAAAATTTTTTTTTTGGGTTTTTTATTTTTTTTTAAAATTTTTCCCCTTTTTGTGTTTTTGGGGGTTTTTTTTTGGGGGTTTTTTGTTTTTTTTTTTTGGGGGGGGTTTTTTTTTTTTGGGGTTTTTTTGGGGGCCCCCTTTTGTAATGAATTAAAATATTATTAAAAAATAAAATTATTTTTTTTTAAAAATTTTTTTACATTTTTTTTTTTTTAAATGTTATATATTTAATATTTTATTATTATATATCATTCTTAAATCATTTATATATTTTTAAATTTTATTATTTTTTTTATTTTTTAATTTTTAAATTATATGTAATATTTATATTATTTTTTTTTTTTTTTTTTTAAAAAAATAAATATACATAGGGGGGAAAAATTTTAATAAAAATGAAAAGATATTTTCGAAAAACAAAAAATAAACAGGGGAAAGAAAAACTTTTAAATCTAAAAAAAAACTTTTTGGGTTATAAATTATTAAAGTAATGTTATTTTGATTTTATTTTTATTTGGGTATTAGAAGAAAAAGAGAGAGAGAGAGAGAGGAGAGAGAGAAGAGTGAGAAAGGGGGGAAGGGGAAAGGAAAAGGGAGAGGGGGGGAAAGAAAAAAAAAAAAAAAGGGAAAAAAAAAAAAAAAAAGAAGAAAATAAAAAAGAAAAGAAAAGAAAATCAAGCCAATTAAAAAAACAAGGACTGAAAAAAATGAAAAAAGAAGAAAACCAAAAAAAACCCCCCCTTAGAGGGGGGAGAAAAAAGAAAAGGGGGGGGGGCGAAAAACCAAATTTAACATGAAGGGGGGGAAAAAACCCCCGGGACCCTTTTCCTTCCTCCCCCCTTCCTCCCTTTCCCTTCCTTCCTTTTGCTTCTTCCTTTCTCCCTCTCTCTCCCTCTCCCTCGCCTCTTCCTCCTCCTCTCCTCTTCTCCTCCCTCCCCTCTCTCTCTCTCCTCCCTCCCCTATTCCCCAATTTCTCCCTCTCGTTCTCCTCGCTCTCGCTCTCGCTCTTGATTCTGAAACTTATTTTCACCTATTTTATCTCTTTCTCTCCCTCTATTCCTATTTTGTCCCTAATTTCTACCTTCCTCTCTCTCTATAATTAACATTTCCCCCCATTTTCTATTCTCCCACCATTTCCTCTCCCCTCTCATTCCTCCTCCCCCACTCCCCTATTCGTAAACACGCGTGAATGACAGGAGGAAGAGGGCAGAGCTGGCACCGGAAGCGAGGGCCACCTACGAGCCGGGGGATTAGTGTGACACCGAGTGACACACGCAGGGGAGCCGGAGGGTGTCACAAAGGTGTGTCAGACAGGAGGACTGTGGGAAAAACAGGGTCGTGCGTATGCATATGCATATCCGGATGTTTGAATACATTCGTACTTACAGTCAAATACACGCTTGAATGTATGCAAATGTATTTAGATTTGGGTCAGAAATGTATTTTCACACTATTATAAAAAATCTCGATGTCTCTATCTATACCAATCATATTTATTTATGCTTGCGTATGTATGTACATATGTATGCGCGCATGTATGTACGTGTATATGTACGAATGAATGAATGTATCTATATATGCATGGATGTATATCTTTATCTATCAATTTACGTGAACAATTCATAATACCAATCGCAAGAGAATTTTAAAAAATTAACAACAGCAACACTGTAGTACGATTTCCAAAAGCGTGAAACACCCCACTAAAAGGTTTAAAAATCGTCTGAATGCGACGTCGTGACCTAAGCTATTATCACGGACTCGCACAATGGCTGTCAGGTCACGCCAGGTCAAACGAGGTCATTAGAAGCTCATTGTTTGCTTAATCCACAAAGGCGTAGGTCACCTGGTCTCAGGTAGGGCGAACTGTGGCCAAAGTATTTGAAGAAAAAAGAACAAATAGTTTCACAGTAATTATTAGGTTTCTTTAATCACGGTTAACCATTTAACAAAACGATACAACGCTTTTTCGACACTCCATAAATCCTCTCGGAATTAAACGCGATTTAACCATATAATTACATGCATATATATACATATATATATATATATATATATATATATATATATATATATATATATATATATATATACATATGTATATTGAAATATATACATAAATATATATATAAATATATATATATATATATATATATATATATATATATATATATAATATATATACAATATAATCATCAGAATATATTATATATATATACTATAGCTATATATATATAATATATATATATAATATATATAGGAATTAATATATCAGCACATTTAACGGTAGGTTCATGTCTGAGCCGCGTGGCACGCATGATACTCATGCAGTTTTCACGTTGTGATGCTTGAGAGTACGTGTAGGGTCCCCAGTTCCTTTCCACGGAGAGTGCCGGTGTGTACCTTTTAGGTACATTCTCTCTATTTTATCCGGGCTTGGGACCAGACTGACTTGACTGGCTTGGCCCCCAGTGTAGCAGCAATCGAGGTGAAGTTCTGCCCAATGAACAACGCGGCGGTCGGTGACTCGAAACCCTCGAACTCAGAATTGCCTCGTGACAGTATTGAGTCCGACGCTCTAACCATTCGCCACCGCAGCCTTGACGATCATTGCTTCCATGTTTTTCTTGCAGTTTAGAGCGGTGTTGCCATTGCCTTCGCCCGGTGTTTTTACAGTCACCATACTCTATTACCCGCACTAACTTGGCTGACTTGGTCCCCCAGTGGCTAGATATATATATATATATATATATATATATATATATATATATATATATATATATATATATATATATATATGTATATATATAAATATATATATATATATCACATAGCGATGAATCGGGGCTGATATACGTCATACATGAATCAATATTCAATCCTAGACATTTGATGAAGCAAGGATATGCTCAGAGTTCTTAAGTAATGGATACAGAGCGTGAGAGGTGTGAGAGAGGGGAGAGGTGAGTGAGAGTGAAGAGGGGGAGAGGGGGAGGGGGGAGGAGGGAGGAGGGAGGAAGGAAGTAGGAGGAGAGAGGAGAGAGGAGAGAGGAGAGAGGGGAGAGAGAGAGAGAGAGAGAGAGAGAGAGAGAGAGAGAGAGAGAGAGAGAGAGAGAGAGAGAGAGAGAGAGAGAGAGAGAGAGAGAGAGAGAGAGAGAGAATAAAAAACAGCCAGACCGACAAACAACCAGAAATACGAACAGACGGAACCAACCCCTCCTCCACCCACCACAACCGCCCACCCCCGCCTCGCATGCACCGAGAGCGTGTCATGCGTCGGCCGATTTGAGACCGTAATCACGTCCGATCGGCGATACGTCATGCACGCCCGAGTACGCCCGGACAAGGGACGAGAGCGGGACATGAGCCTATGACCGGAAGTGCGTGTTTCCGGCGGAGGGAGGCAGGGAGGGCAGGCCGTGGGAACTTCACATGCCGGCCAGGGATGCTCAACATACACGCGGGTGATCTTGGGTCACCTAGATAGAGAGACGGATAGATAGATAGGTAGATAGATGAAAAAAATATATATACAGAAAAATGGTGTTAGGGAGAAATGGAAGGAGGAGAGAAGGTGAAGGGAGGAAGGGAAAATTGGAAAAATAATAAATGAGAGGCAGAATGAAGTAGAGCGGGGGAGAGGAACGGCGGCCAGGTGGGAGGGAGCGATTTAATTAAGTTTTCATGCCGTCGGATCAATAAAAGTGGTTCGCGGGGGTACATGGGAAAATCGCCACAACATATTACAGTACAGTTACCCGTGTGAAGTGATCCTTTGACACGGTACTAATCAAGCAGGCATGCGTGACGACTCTCATTTTCAGTGAATGCAATTTAAACAAATGGACAACACACAAACAGAAGCTCAAGTACAACCAAATTCATACAAGACTCTTTTGAACAAATGAACAACACACAGACAAAGGCAGAAACACAAAAACACATTTGCTTGTGTATTCTTCGTGGTTTCGTCATTTCATCCTAAAAGGAAAGAGGCCACGACACGAGATAACAGCCATTTTTCTCCCGCTGTCTTTAACGCGCCCTTGTTATCGAACAGATCGGGTGACAGCCAGGATGTCATGCCAAGGTGAGGGATATGTCACGTCTCTCAGTCTGTTTGTCAGACAAACTTCCTGCGAACTTTCTTGTCATCCTATTGGGGAGACTCCAACTTCTCCCTTCCCCCTCCCTTTCCCCCCTCTCCTCTAACCCCCCCTCTCTCCTCTCTCTATCCCTCTCTCCTATCTCCCTCCCCCTCTTTGCTCTCTGCCCCCCCTTTCCCCCTCCCCTCTTCCCCTTTCCCTTTCTCCCTCGCTCCGTCGACCTTTTTCCCACCTCCGCCTATTCCCTCTATCACGTACCTGTGTTATCCCGTGGTGGCAAAAGACCTCCGTACCTTCTCCAAGATGGCGACGTGGTGATAGTCTCTGCCTCCCCTACCTCGGTTTCTCTCTGTCTCTGTCTCTCTGTCGTCTGTCTCTCTGTCTGTCTCTCTCTCTGTCTCTGTCTCTCTGTCTCTGTCTCTCTCTGTCTCTCCTCTCTCTCTCTCTCTCTCTCTCTCTCTCTCTCTCTCTCTCTCTCTCTCTCTCTCTCTCTCTTCTCTTCTCCTCTCTCTCTCTCTCCCTCTCTCTCTCTCTCTCTCTCTCTCTCCTCTCCCCCTCTCTTCTCTCCTTCCTCTCTCTCTCTCTCTCTCTTCTCTCTCTCTCTCTCTCTCTCTCTCTCTCCTCACCGACGTGACCTGTGTGACTCGGGTATCCTTGAAACTCGAGCTTACCTGTTGGGGAAAAGAAATAATTGCAATTAATGTAATTTTCTTAATTATGACTATAATTCAGTCAGAAATTAATTACATGGCTCCTCCCCTCTCTCTCCCTCGGAAGAACTTTAATGCATATAATAAAAACAGAATGACAAGAGCGATGTTCATAAAAATGGTGATGATGATATTAATAATAAAAATGATAATAATAAATAATAATTTAAAAACAGCATAAAATGACAATGGCAGCAACAGCAAAAACAACAACAAAAAACGATAATAACAACATCAACAACACAAATAATAATAATAATATTAAAAAACAAAAGTAGCGGTAATAAATATAAAGGAAAACTATCACAATTAAATATAGAAAGTAAGATCGGAGAGAAAGAAATAGAACGAAATATAAAGATAGAAATTTATATTTCTTCATATTCTATATTTTCTTTAAACTTCTTTACCACAGACGACAGACACCTGTTAATGAAAAAAAACAAACCACAGGCTGATAGACAGAAAGTAAAACAATCAGGAAAAACTACAAACAGTGACAACAAAACATTTTCCAGACCAATTACGAAAGAATTTTCAAAATCGGATTTCGCCGCCATGAGATTATCCAGTGCAATGATACCATAATTAGCATAATTAACATAATAAGGCAATTAACCTTTTGCTGCCTCTGGTAGGGGAGGGGTAGAGATGGGAAGGGGTGGGGCGTGGAGGAGAAGGAAAGGGAAAGAGAAAAAGGGAGATAAGAAACGGGAATAGGAATGGGAGAGGGAAGAGGGAAGGGAAGGAGAAGAGGGAAAAGAAGGAGAGGAAAAGAGGGAGAGGAAGGGAGGAATGAGGAAGGGGAAAAGGAAGGGGAAATGGGGGTGGGGGAAAGGAATGGGAAGGGGGGGAGGGAAGGGGGCGTAGTCTGGTAAAACCACTAATGACACACCGGGACGCCATCCATAGGGGGAAGCGGCTCAATTTATTTTTTGTTCTGTGAAAAATAGGCTTATATTAAAATATTCGTGTTTCTCCCTCCCCCCCCCCCCTCTCTCTCTCTCTCTCTCTCTCTCTCTCTCTCTCTCTCTCTCTCTCTCTCTCTCTCTCTCTCTCTCTCTCTCTCTCTCTCTCTCTCTCCTCTCCCCTCCCCTCTCTCTCTGTCCGTTTCTGTCTGCCCGTCCTTCGTTCTCTCTCTCTTTTTCTTTTTCTTTTTCTTTCTCCATCCCCCCCTCACTCCCTCTCCCTCCCTCCCTCCAACACACCAACCATTAACCCAAGCAACATTTTTTTTGCCCATTGTCTGCCAAAATAGCAGCCCTGATCACCATAATAGAATATCCCAAAGCGCATTAGAGAAAAAAAAAAACGTTACCAATTAGCCTAACCTTCGCCATTAGGAATGTTTACTCTTCAAACATTCCGAAGGACGAACTGAAAGAGCAGGTTAATCATCTTATCTTTGTTTTGTTTTCTGGAAAGCTTAGAGGCAACACTGCGCGATATGAGCTAGCCTGGCGAGAATGTGATTCACGCACACTGATATGTACACTGTGTGTGTGTGTGTGTGTGTGTGTGTGTGTTGTGTGTGTGTGTGTGTGTGTGTGTGTGTGTGTGTGTTGTGTTGTGGTGGTGTGTGTGATATTACTGTCCGCTGAGACTGTGTTGCAATTGGGTGTCGTCGCCCGCCGTGTGGTGTCATGTGTGTGCCTCCACCCGTCTGTGGCTGGATTCCCCCCCCCCCCCCTGCTGTGGCAGTCGTCCGGTGTGGTATGACGTGTTAAGTTTGTACTGTGCCGTGGGTACTGGTGCTTCTAGGGTGCCGTGGGTTTCCGTTGCTCGTTGTTTGCGGGTGTGCTGTTGCTTTCTGAATCTGCTGCTCTCTTTTGTCTTCTGTCTTCTGTTTGTGTTGTGCTCTGTCTCGTGCTGTTGCTGTGTGTTCTTGCTCTTCTCTCTGTTCTGTCTTGCTGCTCTTTTGCTCTTGTTTCGTGTGTTGTTGTCTGTTGTGTCTCTGTCTTCTTGTCTCTTTCTGCTTTGTGTCGTTGCTCTCTGTCGCTCTTATATTGCTGTGCATATATGTGCACTACTTCTCTCCCCCGACCGCTTGCAAACGCTCGTCTCATCTCCCCTCCATCCCCGGCCACATCAGCCTCTCTCACTCCTCCGCGCATCCTCCCCCCCTCATCGGCTCTCGTCCGCCGTACTAACATACTTCCTTACTCCCTCTCTGCATACCTCTCCCCCTCTCGTCCCGCTGGTCTCCTCTCTCTTCTCTTTCCATTGCCGTGTCCTCCTCTTCTCAATCTCCTCGCTCTCTTCTCTTTTCTCCCTCCTCCTTTTCTCTCTCTCTCTTCTCTCTCTCTCTCTCTCTCTCCTCTCTCTCCCTCCTCTCTCTCCCTCCCTCTCTCTCCCTCTCTCTCTCTCCCTCTCTCTCTCTCTCTCCTCTCTCTCCCTCTCTCTCTCTCCCTTTCTTCTCTCTCTCTCTCCCTCTCTCTCTCTCTCCTTTTCTTCTCCCTTCTCTCTCTCTTTCTCTCCCTTTCTTTCTTTCTTCTCTCTTCTCTCTCTCTTTCTCTCTCTCTCTCCTCTCTCTCTCTCTCTCTCTCTCTCTCTCTCTCACCAGAAAGAAATGAAAACACAGGTGCTGTTGCAAATGTTGACGAAAAAAATAGATCAGATGATGGACACGGTGCAACAACAGATAGCTTTATAGTTCCAAGAAAAACTGATATCATGGTCAGTAATAATATCTGTAACCGAATTGGAACTCCAGGTATGTTTATTGTATAATTAATATATAACTGTTGGTCTTTTTAAAGCAACAAAGGGTTTGTCTGCTTCGGGCGATGCTCAGCTATCTCCCCTTAGCTTTGTGTATATAACGTTTTCAATCTTTTTCTCTTGCTCCAAGCTTTGTGTTTTCAGATAGGAGTCAGAAACTTGTGTCTTTGATTTTCAATTAAACTTTAATTCTTAAAAAAAAAATAATTCTTTAAAATTTTCTGTTGTTCTTACCGCCCTACTATATATGATTCCTCTTCCCTTACGCCTTTTTATTTTTTGTTGCCTTCTGCCATGTTTATTTATTTATCAAGCTGTTCTTTTCTTTTGCCACTATTCCGTTTTCTCTTATTCCTCCAAATTCCCATTTTCTCTCTAAAGTTTCCCACCCTTTTCGTTTCTGCAAATTCCATTTTCTATGTCCGTTTCCCCTATCGGCGACAAACAACGAAACCCATATTCCGTAAAACATGCATATCGCTACAAATGGATGAACAGGAAGTTACGAACACGTGAGAGATGAAAGTGTTGATAATGACACAAGTGAAAACAAAATGGCCACGGCAGTAATAGCAGTCTGTGGCGATTAGAACAAATGGCTGCGGTTATGAAAACACGAAATGGGGAATGAGAGACATCATAGCTGATCATCCTCGAGGAGCAAAAATGGCAAAATAGGGGGGGGGGATATGCAAAACATAAGGTACGAATGACGCGTTAAAATAATTCGCAAGAGATAAAACATCAACATCGAGATAAAAATCTTTACGTTTAGCACTTTCTCGCTACTTCGTATTTCCTGCTCTGTATGGTAGCAGATTGGAACAAACACGTTCTTCACGTATTTTCGAACGATTTGCGAGAAAAAAGAAGAAGAAAAAAATCAACAATAACACAATTTCCCATTCGTACACTTTTTGCTAGCTTTCATTTCCCGAAAATATAGCAGTTTTGAGTCTTAACTCTGAATTACAGCAAATATCTTTCCCCCGATTATTGAGTGGCTCATGCTACCTTTCAATTCCTGGTATGAAATCGCAAATGGAGAATCAGTTTTCGAATATGATGTGTGTAGTATGGTTTCGATTAAAAAAAAAAAACAATCTTTTCCTTCAACTCTCTGTCTCTCTCTTCTATTTCTCATTTTTCTTTCCTTTTCCTTCTCTTTCTTCTCCCTCTCCTCTTCCCCTTCCACTTCCTTTTCTTTCTCCCTCTTCCTCTATTCCTTTCACACACTTCCCCTCCCCTCTCTCTCCTTTCCTTCTGTTTTTCCTTCTCCTTCTCCTTCTCCTTCCTCCTCTTCCTATCCCTTTCGCTCCCCTTCACTTCCCCCTTCCTTCCTCTCTCCCTCTTCTTCCCCTCCCCTCCCTCTCCTCCCTCTCCCTTCCCCTCCCCTCCTCCCCCTACCTCCCTCCGCGATCAAGATTAAACGCGGGAGATTTCGAAACACCGAGACAACAAAACGACGGAAAAAAGCGCTATTGTGTCTCTTAAACGAGCGGAAGTTATAAACTTCGAACTTGCCTCATCGAGAATCAAGAGTTTTTTCCCCCTTCGGCGCTCTGGCCTTCGCGCGAGAGGTCTAAAGTCAAGTCATGAAAATACAAAATTCGCTATTTGTTACGAGGCTGTTACTTCTACCTCCCTCTCTTTTTACGAGGAGAGATGCCCTATTTCTTACAAGGCTGTTACTTCCACCACCCTCATTACAAGATACGATGCGCTATTTTTTACAAGGCTGTCACTTCCACCTCCCTCATTGTAAAGAAAGATTCCCCATTTAATAAAAGGCTAGTACTTCCTAGGTCTATATAACATAGGCCTACATAGAGCACCTCCCTTATTATGAACACAGATAGCTAATCTTATAACACTTCTGCTTCCTTTTACATGGATGTTCATTGATTTACATGCCATGTTTCCTAAAAAAAAACTGTACTATAGAGTTATATTCGTTACTATAATGAAAAAGACAAGCAAAGTACTTTAATAAGACTAAGCCAAAAATGCTGACGGTTAGTAGTAAAAAAGCACTGCGCGTTTTGAAAACCAAGTTAGCGATGTTCAACTATATTTTATATATATACATATATATATATATATATATATATATATATATATATATATATATATCAAATAATCTAAATAAACTAATAATAAGTATTACCATTATCACTATAACATGATCATGAATAAATATGAATAACAATAATAATATACTCTTGATATTAATAACAAAAGTTCAAATAATAATAACAATAACAGTAGTATCGATAAAGAGAATGACCGTGATAATAATACTAATAATAATAGTAATAATACGAATAGCAGCCCAAAAAATAATCATTATCATTACTAACCATATAACCAGAATAAATAAATAAATAAATAAATAAGTTAATTAATAAATATAAATAATAATAATAATAATAATAATAATAATAATAATAATAATAATAAAGAGGAGAAGAAGATGAACAACAACACCAACATCAAAAAAAACTGCAACAACAACAATAACAATAATAATATTAATCATGAAGATGAAGCTAGCAGCGCCCCGAGGCGAGCGAGCGCGCGCGGGGCACAAGCGACGCCGTGATTAAAAATGCGCCGCCGTCTGCGTGTTTATGATCATATTATGTTAATGCCTCCCCATGAACTCCGTGATTTAGAGGCCGAGTCCTGTCGATAATTCCCTCAAGGTTAATTACCTCCTCGATCCAATCTAGCCGCCCGACGCACCTCCCTCCCCGCCTTTCGATATCAGCGCCGATCATATTCTCGAGCCTGCGCTTCACTCTCTTCTAATTATTTTCTCAGGCACTATCTGATTTGTTACTTTGCAAGATCGGGCGAATGGAACAAAGAACGCAACGGAAGGTGCCCACACACGCTGCCGAACAAAGGCATCGCGTTGCACAGAGGTCATTTTGCAAGCCAAGTCATTATGGACTTTCGACCTTCTCGTTCCCTTCCCCTCCCCCCCTCCTCCCATGAGTTCCCACGGTCCACATATTTTTCTCACGTCTCGTAACATTTTCCCACGACCGTGACTCGGCCTACCCTCTGCTAGCGACGGGGAACTGGTTCCCTCACAAAGGCGTGGCGCGAAAAAACAGAGAAAACACCGTCAAAATAATGTAAACAAAGTAATTATATAGAAAGACTGGAGTTTATACTGAAAAACCAAAGAAACAAATCGAATGAATGTAATATAAGCACATACATAATAAAGAAACACACACTTAGCTCAAAGTATATTACGAAATACAAAGGAGAACCGCATATAACACTGGAACTTACAACTAAATAAAACGCCATTAAAAATGATTTAACAATCATATAAAACATCAAATAAACCAAATAAAACATAAAAGAACAAAAACCAAGGCTCTTCACAATCCTATACAATTTTTTTTCTTTGTCGAAGGAGCTCACTTTCTCTGTATTTTCTTACCGATTTCTATTTATAAAGTGAGACAAGGAAAACGTAACTGGGATGCCTGTGGTTTACGGAAACTGATATCACAAATCTTAGAAAAATTAACGATGATATAATGACGCACCTTTGGGTGTTATTAGTCATCTATTACTTTTTTGTTATTCTCTACGTCTACTTGTCTACCTGTTTATCTCCATCTCCGCTGTTTGTCTGCTTACCGATACCTCTGCTTCTCCATTTGCGTTAGACAATCGCCTTTCTTCATTTTCCTTTATCAGTGACGTAGCTAAGGGGGAGGGGGTTGTTTCCCTTACCCCCCCTCACCCTTCCCTCTTTTCGCCTCCCGTTCCCGGTCCCCACTCCCTCCCTCTTCCCTTTCCTCCCCACTCCCTCCCTCTTCCCTTCCCTCCACTCTCCCATGACTTACCTCCTCCTCCCTACTCCCTCTCCCTCCTCCCGTCCCCACTCCCTCTCCCCCTCCCATCCTCTTCCTCTCCCTTCCCTCAATGACTTACCTCGTCGGGCAGCGATTCCTTCCCTTCTCTTCCTCCTTCCTTCCCTCCCTTCCCTCCTTCCCTCCCCTTCCCTCCTTTCCCATCTTCCTCGTCGCAGCGATCCTTCCCTTCATATCTTCCTCCCTCCCGTCCTCCTTCCTTCCTTCCTTCCTTCCCTCCTTTCCTCCCCACTCCCTCCCCCTCTCCCCCTTCCCTCCTTCCCTCCCCTCCCCTCCCCCATGACTTACCTCGTCGGGCAGCGATTCCGTGGACTTGCTGTACCGCATGACGCAGAAGGTCGTCTTGTCTCCTGAGTTGGGTTCGCTCGTGCAAGGCTGAATCACGGCGTTGCCCATCGTCCTCCCTCGCCTCTCTCTCTCTTTCTCTCTTTCTCTCCCTCTCTTTCTCTCTCTCTCGCTCCGTCAGCTTTTTCTCTCTCGACGACACATCCTTCGTTTGTTTGTTTTCAAAAATTATATTTCGATTATTTTTTGTCACTCTTTTAGGTTCTATTATATTCGTAGTTCATCTGTAGTTTTTTTTTAAGTCAATTACTATACTGTTTTAATATAATTTCCTTTTTTTCCAATGCACTTCGTATTTTCTTTCATTTGTTCATATTGACTTCTGAAAATGTGGGTTTTATTAATCCTAGATAACAATAAATAAAACTGACGATCTCAACCAACCGTGTACACGTAAGACAACGAATAAACAAATAAATAAATGAATAAAGAAGAATAAAACCACAATAAAAACGAAACGACAAAAACAAAATGCAACACGGATTAAAAAAACAAAACACCCAGTCAACATACAGCTCCAAGCAAGGTCCCTGCCTCTCTCAAAGGCAATTCCAGCCAAGCACACCAAACCAACGCAAGCCAACCCAAGGCCTGCAACCCCATCCGAGGCGACGCAAGCAAGCCACTCTGCATTCAGCGAGCGACTCCTGCACACGGGTCGGGGCCACAATAAAGACAAACCTCGGGCCTCCGTCTCGTAATAAAAGAGCAGACAAACACGCCTTCGTCAGGCCGTAAGAAAATCATGAACACGTTCGATTTGAGAGACTACAGCCAATATGTTATAACGGGATGCGCGGGGAGGCAGTGTGTCGTTGAACCTGCTTGATCTGCATCCCTCTCTCCCTCTCTCCCTTCTTTCCTTCTTCCCCTTCTTCTTTCTGGTCTTCCTAGTCTCTCGTCTTTCTGCTCTTTCGTTTTTGTCTTTCTCTCTCTCACTCTTTCTCTCTCTCTCTCTCTCTCTCTCTCTCTCTCTCTCTCTCTCTCTCTCTCTCTCTCTCTCTCTCTCTCTCTCTCCTCTCTCTCTCTCTCTCTCTCTCTCTCTCTCTCTCTCTCTCTCTCTCTCCGCTCCTATTCTTCTTCTCCCCTATATATCCCCTCTTTCCTGCCCCTCTTCTCTTCCAATCCGCAATCGCTCTTCACGGAAAGAACATTTTCTACATTTCAAAGCACGCAAGGAAAATGTCAATCAATGGAATAAACCACATTCTATAATAAATAAAGTTCACGACAAAAGAACATATAATAATGATAAATATAAAGTCAACACGTCAACACAACAAAAAACAACAACATAAAAGCCCATCAGCCAAAAAAAGAAAGAAAAAAGAAAAGAAAAAAGAAAAAAGAAAGAA
>NC_051396.1:51177768-51187768 GCF_015228065.2 Penaeus monodon
CCCCCCTCCCCCTCCCCCTCTCTCCAACCATAAAAAGAAAAAAAAAAACGGAAAATGAGCCTGCGTTCCTCTCCTCACCCGGAGCATGAAGAATGCAGTCGTTAGTGGTGGGCGAACTTCTTCCCCTTTGAAGACGTAAGGGGAGTGGGGAGGAAGAGGGGGGGGGGGGGGGAGGGAGAGGGGGGGGGAGGGGGGTGGGGGTGGGGAGGGGAAGGGGGGGGGGGGGGGAGGGGGGGGGGGGGGGGGGGGGGGGGGGGGGGAAGAAGGGGGGGGGAGGGGGGAGGGATGGGGAGGAAGAGGGGGAAGGGGGATGGGGAGGATGAGGGGAGGGAGAGTGGAGGGATGGGGAGGAAGGGAATGGGGAGGGAGAGGGGGAAGGGAGAAGGGGAGGGATGGGGAGGAAGAGGGGGAGGGGAGAGAGGGAGAGGGAACATGGGAGAGAAAGAGGGGGGGAAGGGGGCGATGGGGAGGAACGAAAGAGGGGAAATGGTCGATGGGTGAGGATGAGGGAAAAAAAGGGGGCGGGTGGGGGGAGGAGAGAGAGGGGAAGGGGGAAGGAGAGGGGGGAAGGAGGAAGAAGGGAGGGATTGGGGAGGAAAAGGAAATGGGGAGGAGAGAGGGGGAGGGATGATAGGGGAGGATTGGGGAGGAAGAGGGGGAAGGGGGATGGGGAGGGAGAGGGGGAAGGGAGAAGGGGAGGGATGGGGAGGAAGGGAATGGGGAGGGAGAGGGGGAAGGGAGAAGGGAGAGGGATGGGGAGGAAGAGGGGGAAGGGAGATGGGGAGGATGAGGGGAAAGGGGGGTGGGGAGGGAGAGGGGTAGGGTGGAGTACACTTCCCACCACCCTCTAATTCTTTGGCCCCGCTGCCCATTTCCTACCCTGCAGCCTTCTTCCTCCTCCTCTTACCTCTGCCTGCCGCCCTCCCTTTCCTCGTTAGCCTCATCAAAACCCTCCCCTGCTACGCCCCCCTGCTACCCCTCCCCTACCCTGCTACCCTTCCCCTCCCCTGCTACCCTTCCCCTCCATGATACCACTCCCCGCCACGTCTAAAACTTCCCTTACCCTGCTTACCCTTTCAAACTACAATGCTAACACATCCCATGACAATTATAAAATTAAACTAAATGATAACCTTTCCATCCACTTACCCACGTCCCCTCCCATGCTGACCCTTTACATGCCCCTGATAACAATACAAATACCAGGCGTACACACACTAAAATAACTTATAACAAGTCCCCTACAATGACCTACAAATAAACGCCACGGATCAAAGACCACTAAACTTGCTGACCATTCCAATACCAATGACTCAAACATAAAATAATGTACAAATCCAATACCCTTCAAGACCATTCCACTCAAACTGATAACACTACCAACCCCCCTGCTACCGCCTCCCCGCCCCTTATACCCTTCCCATCCCATGCTACCCTCCCCTCCCCTGCTACCCCTCCCCTCCCCTTCTACCCTTCCCCTCCCCTTCTACCCTTCCCCTCCCCTGCTACCCTTTAGCTACCCTACCAGCCACCTTGTTCCTAGTACCCTCCCCTCCCCTCCCCTCCTATCTCCCCTCTTACCTCCCCTCCCCCTTTCCTCTCACCCTGCACCCTCCCCCCCGCCTTTCACCCTGCCACCCTCCCCCACCCTAAACACTTAATGCGTAAAGGGTGCAGGGTGGTCGTAACTGCACAGACACACTTTCATAAAAGGGTGTGTATATTTTGATATGCTTTCGGTGTGGGTATAACTTTTTTTTTTTTCTTTTCGAGAGCCTGATAGTTTTTGATATTTGTTTATTATAACGTCAAAATATATTACATATTAAAAAATCTCGGCACTTAAAATCCCCTTCGCAGTCTATATAAATCTTAAAAAAAAATGTAAAGGAATACAAAATACATTACATATAAAAAAAAAAAAAGAAAAAAAAAAAGACTTTACATCATTATCATTTACTTCTCATTTTTCTTTGCAGACTCACAGTCACATTCTTCACATTGCAATGCAACCGATATATAAAAGTAAATCACAAAACTGCGACCATTTACCCATTTTTCCAATAAAGAAGCCAGCTGCGCAAATGCCGCAAAACGAGATCCCAAAATAGCTCCCGAAATAACAGAAAACGGGATGCTTTGTAAACTACTTAATTAAGGGGCAACTACGCCAACACGTGACAGCTGTAAAAGGGACACGCGAGAGGGAGGGAGGGAGGGAGGGAGGGATGGGGGAGGGATTGAGAGGGAGCGAGGAGGAGGAGAGGAAGGAGAAGGAGGAGGAGGAGGAGGAAGAGGAAGAGGAGGAGGAGGAGGAAGAGGAGAAGGAGGAAGGGGAAAGGAGGAGGGGGAGGAGGAAGAGCGGGAGGAAGGAGGAGGAGGAAGAGGAGGGGTGGGAGGGAGAGGAGAGGAGAAAGAGCGGGAGGAAGGAGGAGGAGGAAGAGGAGAAGGAGGAAGGGGGAAGGGGGAGGGGGAGGGGGAGGAGGAGGAGGAGGAGGGGGAGGAGGAGGAGGAGGAGGAGGAGGAGGAGGAGGAGGAGGAGGAGGAGGAGGAGGAGGAAGGTGGAGGAGAAAGAAGGAGGGGGAGGAGAAGGAGGCGGAAGTGGGTAGAGGAGGAGCAGAGAGAGATACAGATGAAAACAAGAAGGATGGCAAAAATAAGAGAGAGGAGGAGAAGGAAGAACACGATGATGAAAATGAGGAAGGTAAAGATAAGTCGGAGAAGAGAACCATAGCGAGAAAAAAAAGAGGAAATACGAAGAAAAAATAAGAATGAAAGAAGACAGAAACCGCAGAAAATAACGAAAATGGGCCAAAATAAGCGAGACGAGAGAGAGTGAGCGAGAGGAAGCCTTTCCATCCATGAAATGACCTCTCGCTCGAACGAATGAAAGCGAAAAGAAAATGACGGAGAAGAAGAAGGAAAAAAAAGCAACAGAAGATCAAAGGGAGCGACGGAAGAAATGGGAAGCAGGAAAAAACGAAATAAATGGATTGGCAAAGAAGAATTAGAAGAAAAAAATAATGAAACGCTCAATTGACGATGATATGATCATGTGAATTTCCAAGCGAGAAAGAGAGGAAAAATGATACGAAAAATAAAAGAAGAGAGAAGAGAAAATGAGATGGAGGAAAGGGAGAGATAGGCAAGGTAGGTAGACAGACAGACAGTGAAACGTTAAAAATAAAACGAACAAAACAGAAACAGAGGAGAAGGAACACAAGAATGAGGAAGAATGAGAAAATGGAAAGTAGGAACAGGGGGAGGAAGCGACGGAGGGGGGGGGGTGAGAAGGGGGGCAGAGAGGGGATAAAGGGGGGGTAGAGGGTAAGGGAAGCTAGGGAGTAGGGACAGAGAGAGAGAGAGAGAGAGAGAGAGAGAGAGAGAGAGAGAGAGAGAGAGAGAGAGAGAGAGAGAGAGAGAGAGAGAGAGAGAGGTTGGGATAAGGGAGGGAGGAGACGGAGTTGGGGACAGAGGAGAGGGACGGTGAGGGAGTGGGGTTATAGGGAGAGGCAGAGTGGGGGAGGGAGGAAAGGGAGAGGGGTCAGAGGGAGGAGTAAAGGGAGTGTGGTGGACAGAGGGAAGGGGAAAAGGGGAGGGGAGGAGGGGGGGGGCTGCATCCCGTCTGTTGAAGTCTGAAACACAGTCAAGGCCAACGCATCGCCTTGAGCTCTGGACTGGAATGTCTGCAGTCATGTTACGTACCACGGGGGGAGGGAGAGGGGTGGGGAGGTCAAGCACAGGAGGAGGGAAGCGTGGTACGGGGTGGGGAGAGGGGGAGGGAAGGGGGAGAGGGAGAGGAGGAGGGAAGGAGGGAGGAGGAGAGAAGGAGGGAAGGAGGAGGAAAGGAGGGAGGAGGAGGGAAGGAGGGGAGGAAGAGGAAGGAGGAGGAGAAGAGGGAGGAGGAAGGGAAGGAGGGAGGAGGAGGGAAGGAGGGAGGAGGAGGGAAGGAGGGAGGAGGAAGGAGGGAAGGAAGAAGCTAGTGAGGGAGTGGAAGGAGAAGGGGAGGGACGATGCTCAAACCCCGCGTGCTAGAGTGTGCGAATCACGTGCACTGGATTGTTACAACCGTTCGCGCGTCTTCCAAAATCTGCCCTCCTGCGAGAACAACAGCAGCGAGGGTCAAGGATGCGTTGCGGAGTATTCGGGAGGGATATGAATAAGATACAGATAAAGGGGAAGGTGAAGATAAAGGGGAAGGTAAAGATAAAGGGGAAGGTAAAGATAATAAGATCGTAAAGAGGAATAAGACAATAAGATAATAAAGAGGAATAAGACATTAAGATAATAAGGGAGGGAAAGAAAATAAGATAATAAAGAGGAATATGATAATAATAAAAAAAAGATAATAAGATAATAAAAGATACTAATATAAAGGTTAATATAAAAAAGAAGAAGTAATGGAGACGGAGGGAAAGGAGGAAGTACTTTACGAACTATTTCGACGCTTGCAGACAGTTCACGAACTGATGGAATTTTTATCAAAGCTATTACACTCTCCCTCTCCCTCTCCCTGCTCCTCTTCCCTCTAATTCCACCACTCCCTCTCCGTCTTCCTTCCCCCCCCCACTCTCACTCTCAACATGACTCTCTCTCCTCCTCTCCCTCTCCCAAATTCCCTACAATCATTCACGCAACGCTTTAACCTCCTCCTACGCCGCCTTCTGCCTGCACCTCCCCCCCCCCCAACGCATCGTACCTCCCCTCCCCCTCCCCCCCATCACCCACCCGCCTGGGAACTCGCTCTGAACACAATAATCTTCCTGGAAGATTTGGCGGGAAGGTGAGGCGTATGGCCAAGGCGCCAGCTCCTCCTCCTCCTCCCTCCTGCTTTTGTCTTTTTTCATGTTTGTTTGTCTGTGGTTGTGCTTTTTTTCTTCATATACTTCCTCTGTATCTCTGACTTTGTCTGTCTGTCTGTCTGTCTGTCTGTCTGTCTGTCTGTCTGTCTGTCTGTCTGGCCTGCGGTATGTCTGTATGGTCTGTCTGTCTGTCTGTATGCCCCTCTCTCTCTCTCTCTCTTCTCTCTCTCTCTCTCTCTCTCTCTCTCTCTCTCTCTCTCTCTCTCTCTCTCTTACACACAAACACACACACACACACACACACACACACACACACACACACACACACACACAGAGAGAGAGAGAGAGAGAGAGAGGACGAATACCCTAAGTTGAGAGAGAGAGAGAGAGAGATGGATGACTCGACGAGAGAGAGAGAGAAGAGAGAGAGAAGAGAGACAAAACCAGCAAATCCATCTCCTGAAACCAGTCACAATAACCCCAGACAGACAAGCGAAAGGAAGACACTCCCATACCAATTACTTGTTCGAAATTTTTGGATGTAATGGGGGTGAAGAGAGCACGACCGGGGGAGGGGGGGGGGAGTGAGCATGACCGGGGGAGTGGGGAGAGGGAAGGGGAGAAGGTGAAGAGGAAGGGGAAGGGGAGGGAGAGGGGGAGGAGGGGGTAGAAAGGGTGGGAAGAAAGGGGGTGAGAGGTGAGGGATGGAATGAGTGGGGGGGGGGGGGTAGGTTAAAGAAGAATTGCTGAGATATAAATGATGTGTCGTTTCTCTTTAGGCCTTTGGTGAAAGTATGTTTTCTTAGACAATTCTTTTCATTTTTCTCTTCCTCTCATTCAGGCATCGTAGACCTTTGACACTTTTTATAGTTTTGCTCTATCTTTCATCTTTCATGATTTTTCTGTTTTGTTGCTATTTTCTGTCTCGCATATGATGATGATGATGATGATGATGATGATGATGATGATGATGATGATGATGATGATGATGATGATATGATGGATGATGAGTGATAATAATAATAATAATAATAATAATAATAGTAATAATAATAACAACAATAATAATAATAATAATATTAATAATAACAACTACAACAACAACAATAATAAGAATAAGCATAAGAATAACTCGACGACAACGACACCACAACAACTACAACAATGATAATAAAATGCCCCAAAAACAACAGTAACCAATAATAATGATAACAACAACAACAAAACCAACAATACTGCAAACACACCTTCCGAAATCATTGATCGCCCACCCCAAGTTTCCCATCGAGCCTTTAAAACCCGCACCTTTCCCCAATTATTTCCAACCGCGTCCGAACTTCAACTCTAACAACAACAAACAAACGAACAAACGCGCCAAAGAAGCAAATAGAGAGGAAGGAGAGAAAATATAAGTGAACGAAATGACGAAGGTAAACAAACACAGAAAGGTAAATGGATTGGGCAAGAGAGGGGGATCCGTCTTACCTTTAAGGAGTAGAGGAAGATAGGTAAGGAGGACGAAGGGTGGGTGTGGGGTAGGAGAGGATAGGCAAGGAGAAAGAAGGGTGGGTGTGGGGTAGAGGAAGATAGGTAAGGGGTGGAGGGAGGGGGGGGGGGTTGTGGGATAAACACAATACTTAAACCCGGGAAAAGCCCCCTTCAGACACCCCCCCTCTCCCCTTTTTCCCCCCTCCCCCTCATGCCCTTTTTCTTCTTTGTTTCATTTCTTTTCGTCCGTTTTTAGTATGGTATGTTTGTGGGCTACCCACCTCGTCCCAACGTGAAGAGCTTTTATGGGAAACTGCTCTCTCTTTCCTTCTTCTCTCTCCTTCTCTCCTCCCCCCCTTTTCCTCTCTCTCCCTCCCCTCTCCTCCTCCCCCCTTCCCCCCCCCCTCTTCTTCTCTTCTTTTCCTTCTTCCCTCTTCTTTTTTCTTTTTATTTCTTTCTTTTTCTTTTTCTTCACTCTTCTTTTCTTCTTTTTCTTTTTTCCCTTCTTTCACCCATCTCCCTTCTTTCCCCTTCCCCCTTTCCCCCCTCCCCCTTTTTCCCTTAAAATTCTAAACCCTCCCCCCCCTCCCTTTTTCCCTTTTAACCCCCCCCTCCCTTTCCCTTTCCCCCTTCCCCCCCCCCCTGCCCCTCTTCTCCCGCCCCTCCCCTTTCTTCCCGCGTCGCTAACCCCGATCTCCAAAGGGCAGCTTTATCTGACCTTATCTGACCTTATCACCCCTTATCACTCACCAAGTCAACCCCGACCCGCGCCATGGGGGGAGGGGGGGGGGTGTTACGCAAGCCAGGGGAGAGAGAGAAATGCGAAAAGAACATCGAGTCTTCTTTGAAAAAGGACCCTTTTAAAAAACATCCTTTTTTCCGCTCTTTTAAAAATTTTTTATTTAAAAATTAATAAGATTCGTTTGTCTCATTGTTTTTTTGTTTTTTTTTGCATTTATTATTTTTTTCTTTTTTAGTTACTGTATCTATTGTTTTTTTTGTCATACGGAATCCATCAGCACTGAAGGACCTATCACCCCTCTGTGACACCTCGCCCCTCCTTCTTCCCCCCCTATGACAACGCCCTCCCCCCCTCCTCCTCCCACCTCTGCCCTCCAGTTGACTCACCCCCCCCCTCTACGAACCTCCTCCCTCTAGAACACCCTCCTCCTCTGACCCCCTCCCTCTGTGACACCTTCTTCCCCCCAAAACCCCCCCCCGTGACACCTCCCCTGGCTGTCCTCCGTTGGGGGTCCTATTATTCCAGTGCGACCCCGCGTTACGTCCGCCCATTTGCATATGGTAATGAATGAGAGAGGTAATAAGACAAGGGCCAGGAGGAGATGCGAAGGCGCGGGAAAGGAGATGAAAGGACAATAAAGGGAAACGAAACGGGAATAGGGTAGAGCGGAGAGAAGATAGAGAGTAGACAGAAGAGGAGGGGATGGAGAGGAGGGAGAGGAGAGGAGAGGAGAGGAGAGAGAGAGGGAGAAGGAGAGGAGAGAGAGGAGAGAGAGAGAGAGAGGAGAGAGAGAGGAGAGAGAGAGGAGGAGAGAGAGGAGAGAGAGAGGAGAGAGAGAGAGAGAGAGGAGGAGAGAGAGAGAGAGAGAGAGAGAGAGAGAGAGAGAGAGAGAGAAGCATACCCAGATAAACACAAATAAGCCAGTCCTTCAAGGAGGGCGGGGCGAACCAAGGCGCCGTTATAGTATGCTTCAGACTTCTCAAGGAAACCCTCTTCTACCATTAAGAAACCGCTGCCTCTCCGCCCATCGGAAAATACTTTCGGCGGCGTCGCTTTTCTTTCGCGATGAAAGTGCATTCGCTGCGCCATCGTACGCACGCACGCACGCACGCACGCACACATTCACTCAATCGTGCACTCAGTCACTTGCTCTCTCTCACACGCACGCACGCACGCACACACACACACACACACACACACACACACACACACCGATCAGATGCCATCGCATTAAATCCCAAAGCAATAACACAACACACCTCGCAATAACAAGAAAGAATGCAACACCGATGACATCGGAACGACCAGACGTCAATGTTGAAAGCCGCGTAACACCGAAGCAGTTCCAGCAATGCAGTGATTGGGTAATCGTCCTTTGCAACTGCTAATCGTCCATTGCAACCCCACTTTGGTTTCTATTTCACATCGGATCCCGAATCCAATCCGACCAATTTCCTGAGAGGAGAGAGATGAGGGTCATGCGGGGACATGAACCTACATGAACCTGCCAGACGCTAGCTAATGTTTCGCGTGTTCTATTTTGAGCTGGGGGATTGGATCGAATTTAGAGTTTTTTTTTTTATTATTATTATTTTATTATTATTTCTTTTTTATTATTATTTTTTTTTGTGTGTGGGGGGAGGCTTTTAGTACATGATTACGTATATGGATTTTTTTTTTCGTTCTCGTTCTCGTTCTCGTTCTCCGTCTCTCTCTCTCCTCTCCCTCCACCATCGCAAATTACACCCCTCCTCCGTCCAAATGCCATGACGGACACGAGACGAGACGAAACATTTCACACCACTTAAGCCCTCGGACCGACTGTCAAGGGTCTCACGAAAGTCTTAAGTCATCGAGAGACAGAGACGGAAAGGAAGAGGGAGGGAGGGAGGGAGGGAGGGAGGGAGGGAGAGGGAGAGGGAGAGAGAGGGAGAGGAGAGAGAGAGAGAGAGAGAGAGAGAGAGAGAGAGCGAGGAGAGAGAGAGAGAGGAGAGAGAGAGAGAGAGAGAGAGAGAGAGAGAGAGAGAGAGAGAGAGAGAGAGAGGAGAGAGAGAGAGAGAGAGAGAGAGATGCACTTTCCCCGGTCAATGTACCAAGTGTTTGCCACAGAAATAGCTCCTGCCAGCCCCCCCTCTCTCTCTCTCTTTTCTCTCTCTCTCTCTCTCTCTCTCTCTCTCTCTCTCTCTCTTCTCTTCTCCTTCTCTCCTCTCTTTTCTGGGGTCTTGATTTCTATCTTTTTTCTTTCTGTGGGCGACCCTGCTGCACTAATACTACTGCTCCTGCCCCCTTCTCCTCTTCCTCTTCTTCCTCTCCCCTTTTCTTTTTCTTTTTTCCTCCTTTTTTATTTTTTCTTCTTCTTCTTCTTCTTCTTCTTTGTCGCTGTCGTCGTCTCCCTCCTCCTTCTCCTCCCCCTTCAAGCTGTCTGTCCTTTCGTCGTAGATATTTCCCCCCCTTTATCTTATTTTCTTCTTTCTGTTTCCCCTTTCCCTATCGCTGATGCATCCCCCTCTCTTTTCTTTCCTCCCTTTTCTACGGGTTCCCTTTCTCCCCCTCCTTATTCTCATCTTCTTCCACTACTACCCTCTTTCTCAATCTAAAGCCCCCTTTTCCTCGATTTCTTCCCTCAACCTCCTTTCTTCTTCCCTTCTTCCTATTCCCCTTTCGCCTCCCTTTCTTCTCTTGCTTCTCTAAGCTCTTAAATAGGGGATTACCAGCAAACCAGATATTTACCGTGAATAATCCAATAAAATGGACGCACGCATGGATGACACAAGCGCATGGAGGAACTGGGAGAGAGGATGATAAAAAGAGAGGGAACGCTGGAGAGAAAAGGTGTGGGGGGGGAGGGTAGATAAGTAAAGAAGTATATTATGTAGAAAGAAGAGGGAGAGGAGGAAGAACATTGGAGATAGGGAGGAGAAACGACAGAATAATATGACGTAATTGAGATGCATATCCTCCACCTCCT
>NC_051396.1:51197768-51200268 GCF_015228065.2 Penaeus monodon
CCCTCCCTCCCCTTCCTCTCCTTCTCCTTCTCCCTCTTCCCTTCCTCTTTCTCTCCTTCTCCCTCTTCCCTTCCTCTTTCCTCTCCTTCCTCCCTATCCTCCAAAGGCTCCGCACCCTCCCCCTTACTCTCTAAACTCCCCGCCTCCCCCCCCCCCCTCCTCTCTCCTCTCCCCTCCTGGGTCCTTAGCGTGACGGGGAGCGGAGCGTGACAAGGTGTGACCGCTATGACAGCCTAACGAGCGTGACAAAGGAGAAGCTGAGGGCGTTGAGAGCGCGTTGCAAAGGGATAAACCTCGCCCTTCGAGGATAGAAAGAGGAAAGGGGAGGGAGATTTAAAAAAAAAAAAGGGCGTGAAGGGGAAGGAGGGAGAGGGGGGGACGAAGGAAGGAGAATGAGAGGCGCGAGAGATGAGGGGGTGGGGGTGGGGGAGCGGGGGAGGTGCTAAATGGAGGCCTGTTGGCGGTGGGAACTTGAAGTCATTCTCGGATTTTTTTCTGATTTTTTTTTATATCGACTCTTGCTTTCTTTCATTCTTTCACATTCTCTTCTGAATAGATGTACAAAAGGAGAGAGGGAGAGGGAGAGGGAGAGGGAGAGGGAGATGGACAGAGAGAGAGGGAGAGGGAGAGAGGGAGAGGGAGAGGGAGAGGGAGAGGGAGAGGAGAGAGAGAGAGAGAGAGAGAGAGAGAGAGAGAGAGAGAGAGAGAGAGAGAGAGAAGGAGAAGAAGAAAGAGAAGGAGAAGAAGAAAGAGAGAGAGAAGGAGAAAGAGGAGGAGAAAGAAAAAAAAAGAGAGAGTAAACGAGAAAGACAGAATCAGCCAGACGGTCAGGAAGACGAACAAAATACAACTGAGCAAATACAAAGACAGAAAAGAACCCATGGAATCGGACAAACGCCCAGCACAGGCAATAGATTCCATATCGGAGACATCCACATGCCAGCGCTCTCGACTTCGCCTTCGCCTTCGCCAGCCAAGAAACGTCAACAAAGGGATTCGAAAACCTCACCAAAAACCGAACACCGCCAGACACAAAAGGCCGAAATAACGAACACTGCGCAACCTCTGCTCGCCGAAGAATCGACTCCCATTCAGAAAATATAGAACTAGAGACTCGCCAAAGGGAAGAGGGGTGTGTATAGACGTGTGCGCCGTTCAAAGGGCGGGTGAACAGGACACGACAAGTGCAAGGGAGAGAGGGGGAGCTTGTTCAATGTTCAAGAGAGTTGCAGTGGGCGTAGACTGGAGAGAGTGAGAGAGCGAGAGAGAGAGAGAGAGAGAGAGAGAGAGAGAGAGAGAGAGAGAGAGAGAGAGAGAGAGAGAGAGAGAGAGAGAGAGAGAGCGAGCTTGTTCATTGTTCAAGAAAGTTCATAGCCTTAGCTGGGCGTGAACTTATATATATGTATGTATGTATATATGTATATATATATATATATATATATATATATATATATATATATATATATGTATATATGTATATATATATTATATATATATTATATATATATATATATATATATTGTTCAGTGTTCAAGAGATGTTCAAACCCTTGCAGTGGGCGTAAGCTAGAGCCGTTGGCCTAGCTGTGGGCGGCGCACCCGAGAGGCCGTGCATGAATAGGGGCGCGAGGTCAAGATTCTCATTACGTTTGGTAGGCTTATAGGAGTTCGTGGGAGGCGGGGGGGGGGGCGAAGAGGGGGGGGGATATAGAGCAGAAAGACAAGGGGAAGTTCGATGCGTTCTTTGAGATTTTAGGTTATCTATTTATATGTAATGCGAGAGAGTTTAGTTTAGTTTGATTCCATTTGTTACAATAGATATTCTTGTTGTGACATACCGTCTGTTTCATTTTGCTTCTGAATTATCCCCTGTGTGCAAGGAATGGCCGGGGTTACCATCCACTGGCGGCGAGGGATTTGAACGCAGGTCAGCAAGACTGCTAGACGAGATCGAGATCGAGAGTGTGAGAGAGAGAGAGAGAGAGAGAGAGAGAGAGAGAGAGAGAGAGAGAGAGAGAGAGAGAGAGAGAGAGAAAGAGAAAGAGAAAGAGAAAGAAAGGGAGAGAGAGAGAGAGAGGACGGAACAGAAAGAGAGTAAGACAGAGGTACAAAAAGATTGACTGACACACAAAACGAAACTTTCCCTGCATTATTCTCCGAGAACAAACCACAAATCTTTATCTCGTTACACACACACACACACACACACACACACACACACACACACACACACACACACACACACACACACACACACACCACACACACACGAATATGTGTGTGAATGTGAATGTGAGAGTGAGCGTGTAAGAACGTGAATGTGAGTGTAAGTGTATGTGTATGTGTATGTGTACGTGAATGTGAATATGCATGTGTGAGTGAGATATGAGTATGAATGCGTATATATATATAAATGTTATCGTGGGTATGAATATGAATAACAATATGAAATAAACATGAATATGAATGTGAATGAATGAGTGAGTGTAGGAAGACGAGCA
>NC_051396.1:51205268-51220639 GCF_015228065.2 Penaeus monodon
GACTTTCTAATAAAGTAAATGGTGTATGTAAATTTCAATTAGGAATAACAATCATAACAATGACAACAGCAGCAACTGTAATAGTGATAATGATAGCACTAGTAATAGTAATAGTAATAGCACTAGTAATATTAATACTAGTAGTAGTAGTAGTAGTAGTGATATCGATGGTAACAACAATAAAAATAATAATGACAAGAACAAGTGTATTAATCACACGCCAAATTTATCAAAGCCTAAAATACACAAATTCTGTTGATAACATTTCATTTTCTCAGCCACTCCCACCCCCTCCCCCTCCCCCTCTTTGCAACGCAGTGCCTCTCCAAGGTCACTGTGTTCATCCACACGAAAATTGTCCGATTCATTCTCATCGACCGTAAAAAAAAAGAGAGAGAGAAAATAAGAATAAAAATAAATACACATTTATATATCACTACAATCGCCATAGTTACCCAGCGTGCTTACATCATCCAAATATAAACTCGCTGCTGGCTTTTTTTATGTTCACTTCAACTCTCCTTTTTGTTGTGTAATGCACCCGTCTGTCTCCTGGGTCTGGTTTTGTCACTACTCCAATTATAATCCTTGTTGTCCATGACGTAATATCAAAGGCAGAGTGCAGAGTTCTGTTACAACTGCATTAAGAACTGTATCTTTTTCTAGGATTTGCCGTATACACTTCACTCAACGTCACTTCCGTTTCTATCAGTCCAGATATAAAAATATATATCTATGATTAAAAACTCAAAATACAAACGTAACTAAACGGGAAAAAAACAAAAATTATCAACTAGACACCAAAAAAAAAAGACTGGACTTCTTCCCAAACAAAAAACAGAAAACAGTTTATTTTTAAACACCGGAAGATATATTATTTTCCAAGTTTCCAGCTTATATATCGTCCGTAACTGAATATAAATGTCACCCCTTCCTCCTCCTCCTCCTCCTCTAACGTACACTCACACTCGCGAGAGAAAACGTGCGTACACCACAACTGCGTGCGCGTAACTGGCGACCTAAAGACTTTTCTGGAGGTCTCTGCCTTACCTCTCCCACCCCCATCCATCCTCCTTGCCCCTCCTCCTCCCCCTCTTCTTGCTTCTGCTTCTCCCTCCATCTCTTCCTTCTCCTTCTCCTCCTCCATTCTTCTTATTCCCTCGCCTATCTTCCGGCCTCCCTTCATCTCCTCCATAATTTTACTTTTTTTTTTTTTTAAATTTCTTTTGCATCCTCTTCCTCTAACCCTCCCCCTTCTTCCACGCCCCCACTCCTCCACCCCCACAGCGAGGAAGGGAGGCAGTTCCTAACCATGAGATCAGACAGCTGTTTCGTCACGTGAGAAGAGAGACTTCAATGCGACGAATTTATTATCACAAAATTATCTGTTTTCCTATCACTATCATCTTCATGATCACGACTATTATCATAATCATTACTAGCAAAATTGTATTATTACCACAATAGTATCATATCATTAATCATATCAATAATCTATTATCAATATTACTACTCTTCACATTCTTATTATCATCACCACGTTATTATCATCGTTATCATCACAACCACTCACCAAACATCATGCTTATCCTTCCTATCAGTACCCTTACAAAGGTTACTAAACAATATACTGCCACCAATCCAGGGCTCCAGCGGCCGATTGCGCATCTCCATACATAGGTCTATTTGTCATGGTGTTGTCAGTGCAAATATCTCCCCGATAAATAAAGCCACCGGTGTTGTCCTCGTCCTGACTGATATTGCAATCCACTGGCGTAACACGGGGAGGCCATTAAGATTTAAAAAATGAACTTTTAAGAGAGAGGGGAAGGAGAGAGAGTAAGAAAAGGAGGAGAGAAAAGGAGGGGGAGAGGGGAGGACGAGGGGAGGAAAAGAAACGGACACGAGAGAGGAGAGAGAGGAGAAGAGGGGAGAAAGGGGAAAAGAAAAGAGAGAAAATAACAACACAGAAGCAAGAAAGAGAGAGAGAGAGGGAGAGAGAGAACAGAAGAGAAAAGAGACATACACAAACAAGAAACAGAAACAAGAGACACAGAAAACGAACAAACAGACACACACAATCACAGATAGAGAAAGAAACAACCCCTCCCTCCCCACCCCACCCTCACCCCCCACAACACTCCAGACCAGCTAACGACCCCGTGAAACAAAAGGAACAGCCGAAAAGGGGGGGGGGCAAAGGGGGGGTCCGAGGAGAACCCAGATTTCCGAAGGCGATAAGACGCCCTCGGAGAGACGGCCGAGGATCAGCTCGGGACCCACAGGACATCTGTCTTGGCCCCCCCGCTCCCTCCCCCTCCCTCCCAAAAGCCCCCTGCCCCCCCTAAACACCAAGAGAAAGGGGAGAGAAAACGAAAAGAAAGAGGAGATGGAAGGGGAACGAAAGCTGTAAAATAGATACACAGAAAGATAGATAGATAGATAGATAAACAGGGTTGGACGTTTAGGTAGGTAGAAAGACAGATAGATAGAGAGAGAAAGAGAGAAATGAAGAAACAATTAAGACCAAGAGAGTATGGATAATAAAAACAGAAGAAAAATAAGAAGAGGAAAAAAAAAGAGAAAGAGAGGATAAAGAAAGGAAAGAAAGGAGGAGAGAAAGAACACGAGGAGAACTGGAGGGTGACTGGAAGAACAAGTTATCACTACATCCTGATACATGATCCGACACACTTTGCAGAGAACGAAGGGGGGGGAGGGGGGATTAAGGGAGAAGGGGGGTTAAGGGAGAAGGAGGGGAGGGGAGCAAAGAATAGAGGGAGGGAGACTATGCACGGGACAGCTGTTTGGGCGATGTGTGTTTGACGATGAATATCTGGGGTGCTCTCGCCTCGTATCTCTCTCGTCTGTCTTTGTCTGTCTGTGTCTTTCTGTCTCTGTCTGTTTCCTTCTCTCTCTCTCTCTCTCTCTCTCTCTCTCTCTCTCTCTCTCTCTCTCTCTCTCTCTCTCTCTCTCTCTCCTCTCTCTCTCTCTCCTTTCTTTTATCGGCGGGAAACAATTATATAGAAACATGATACACACACCACACAACCCCACACACACACACACACACACACACACACACAACACACACACACACAAACCCCAAACACCCCACACAACCATCTGGGAAAACCCCAGGAAAATTTCCGGAAGGGAAAATTTTCAATTAGCGGGGGAAACCAAAAAGGGATCCACTGGGAAGGGGTCAAAGGGAATTGGGGAGGAAAAAAAGCAGAAAGGGGAGAACTACGGCCGAACGCTCAAAAAGCACAAAAAAAAAAAAGGCGAACACAAAAAAACAAAACACACCCAAAAAAGCAAAAACCACAAAAAAAAATATCTAATACATAAAAAAAAAAAAACAAAAAAATATTATACAAAAAATTATATATATATTATATTATATATATATATTATATATATATATATATATTTTATACACATACCATAAAATGTGTGTGTGGGGTTTTGTGTGTGTGTGTGTGTGTGGGGTGTGTGTGTGTGTGTGTGTGTGTGTGTGTGTGCGTGTGTGTGTGTGTGTGTGTGTGGAGGGGAGGAAGAGAGAGAGGAAGAGGAGAGAGAGAGAGAGGGGAGGGGAGAGGGAGAAGGAGAGAGAACAGAGAGAGAGAGAGAGAGAAAACGAGAGAGAGGAGCCAAGAGAGACAGGAGGAGAAAACCCAAATGCTATTCGAAAGTGTCCTGGCTCACCAACGAAAGACAAAAAGAAATTCCACGACAGTCAACGCACGACTTAATTATAAGCGACAGACACGGCAGAAAGTCCACACACCACCAACAGCGCTAAAGAAAACAGAATACTGGTGCATGTGCGCGCGCTCGCGTTAATGTTTACGTGTGTGCGCATATTTAAGCACACGACAACCCAAGCCAAACACACAGACCAAAAGCAAGACCCGTATCGGAGTAACATCCACATCCGACCCCGATGTACACAAGCTTCCCCTACAAACAACACGAGACACTGAAAAAGCCAACACGACCCAGCCAATCAGAAAACCCTCGGCCGTAAAACACACAGCAAGCAGGATACGACACAGCAAGAGAGAACAGACTCTGACAGATAAACAAGAAACAGGGCGGGCTTACCTTCCCCCCCCCCCGACGAGTACAGAGCTGTTGGTCATTAGGTTTTTGGGGCACACATGGCCACGGAAAACAAGGGGAAAAAAAAGAAACCCCGGAACCAAAAATTACTTTCGTTTTTTTACTTTTCCTTTTTTTCTCCCCTCCGTTTTCCCCTTTTCCCTTTTCTCTCTCATTTTTGGATTTCAACAAAGAAAGAAAAAAAAAAAAACACCGGCGATTACATCTACAGAAAAAAAAAGAAAAAATGAATTCTCTAAAACGCAAACGGTTTTTAAGGAGTTGGTTCAGCGAAAAACGGCGGCCGTTGGTGTGTATTTATTTTTTCTCTGTCCATATTAGCTTTACGGCATCGCGTGTTTATTTTCATTAGTCGGTCGTCTTTGCTGTAATTTGATATGAAAATAAACTCTTCCATACCCTGTTTCGCCTCCCACTCTCTTACGGGAGTTATTAAGAGTGATAATGAATTGTAAATTATATGTTTTAGTATTTATGATATGTGAATGGAATGGGATGGAATGGAAGAGGAGAGAAGAGAGGAGACGGAGAGAGGAGAAGGAGAGAGAGAGAAGGGGGGGAAGAGAGAGAGAGAGAGGAGAGAGAAGGGGAAGAAAACGAGAGGGAGAGGGGACGACTCCGAGAGGAAAGAAGAGAGAAGAGAGGAAAAGAGAAGAGAGACAAGCAAAAAGAAAGGAAGAGAAGAAAAAAAACGAATTCATCAAAAAAAAGAAAAAAAAAGATAAAACAATTAAACAATCCTTACAATGCTCAACAGACAAGAATAAAAAAAAAAAAAAAAAAAAACAAAAACGCCTGAAAAAAAAAAGAAAAAAAAAAAACGCCCTAACAAAGTCCCCAAAATTCAACCCCCCCCCCCCCCCATACCCCTCCCCCCACCCTTTACCAAGTCCAAAGGGACCCCCCAATGCCCCCCCTCACCCTTGTTTCCTAATCCCCTTCCAAACCCCCCCTTCCTTCCCTCTCTCTCCTCTCTCTCTCCTCTCTCTCTCCTCTCTCTCTCTCTCTTTTTCTTCCTTCCCCTCCTTTTCTCCTCTCCCCTCTCTCTCTCTCCTTTTCTCTCTTTTCTCCTCTCTCTCTCTTTCTTCCTTCTCTCCTTCTTTTTTTTCTCTTTTCTCTCTTCTCTCTCTCTCTATCTTTCCTCTCCTCTCTCCTCCTCTCTCTCTCTCTCTCTCTCCCTCCTCTCTTGTATAATTTTCATTCGTCTCGCTTAAAAAATCTTCTTCCCCTCATTTCGTCCTTTTTTTCCCTCTTTTTCTTAATTTTCATACCCTTTCTTTTATCTCGTTCCCATCCTTTCTCTCTCATCCTATTTCCTTTCTTTTTTTTCTTTCCTCTTTCCCCTATTTTTCTCCCCTCCTTCATTCTTGAAATTTTTCTTCTCCTTTCCCTTTCCTTTTCCTTTCTTTCTATTCCTCTTCTTTTATCAATGCCAGTTCTTTAAAGAGGGGCAAGGGGGGGGAAAACTAAAAAACCCCCAAAAAGGGGGGGGGGGAGTGGAAAGGGGGGGAAGGGGGGGGGGAAAAAAAGGAAAAGCAGGAAGGGGGAGGAGGAAGAGGGGGGTGAGGAAGGGGGGGAGGGGGGAAAAGGGGAAAGGGGGAGGAAAAAGAAGAGGGAGGAAGGAAAAAAAAAAGGAAAAGAAGAGGGGGAGAGGGGAGAAAAAGAAGGAGAAAAGGAAAAAGGAGAGAGGAAAGGGGGAGAAGAAAAAAAGAAGAAAAGGAAGAAAAAAAGAAGGAGAAAAGAGAAGGGAAGAAAAGAGAGAGAGGAAGAAGAAGAAGAAGAAGAAGAAGAAGAAGAAGAAGAAGAAAAAAAAAAAAAAAAAAAAAGAAAAAGAGAGAAGAAGGAAGGGGAAAGGAGAGGGAGGAGGGAAGAGAAAGGAAAAAGATTTTTGGGGGGGGCCCCCCCCCCCCCCCGTCCTTTTTCCTCCTTAGATCCTTCAATAAACTTTCTTTTTTTTTCTTTCCCTTTTCTCCCCTATCCCTTTTTTCTTATTGGTTTTTTTTTCTTTATTTATTTTTTTTATTTCCCCTTTTATGGGTTTATTGCCTTTTTAAATTTATTAATTTAAAAATAAGTATATTATTACAATAATTTTAAATCTTTTTATTATTATATTATTATATTATATAATTTATTATATTATTATTTTATTTATTTTTTTTTTGATATATTTTATTTCGTAATTTTCTTTTTTCATTATATCTTTTTGTAATGTTTTGGTTAATATCTCGTTTGTATATTATATTATTCTATATTTTACTAACCATTGTATTTCTAAATTTATAAAAACCAAAAAACCAAACAAACCCCCCATAAAAAAAATAACAGATAATATAATGTAGCAGTAATAATATAAAATAAACTATTATAATATATAATAATATAATGATAATAATAATATAATAATAATAATAATATAATAAAATAACACTAACAATAATAACAACAACAACAATAACAACATTAATAATAACAGCACCAGTGATAACAATACTACTGTTAATTCTAAATTCAATAATAGAACCAAAATAACACGAACATCCCCACCCCGGCAGCAAAAAGGAGGGAGCATGAACGGAAAAACGACACTCGAAAGACACCCTTGTAGGATAAGTAGGATCTCGGAGTCCTTCCCGAGGGCGCGCCAGGAGCTACTCACGCCCTCAGGTAAATCATCCAGCGCAGGTACAACGCCCATCGCTCTCTGCGCCACGCCCGAAGGGTCCCAATGGTGAGCTATGGGAAGGAGTGAGTTAAGGTGCGGCATGGTTTTTTTTGTGTATCTGTATCTGTATCTATCTATCTATTTATCTGTGTGTGTACAGATATATATATATATATATAATATATATATATATATATATATATATATATATATATATATATATATATTTATATATACATATATAAATATATATATATGATATATATATATTATATATATATATATATATATAGAGAGAGAGAGAGAGAGAGAGAGAGAGAGAGAGAGAGAGAGAGAGAGATGACATAGGTCTGTGTTGTCGCCATGGACATTGTATAAGGAGTGCCAGTGGATGGTCGTTATGTATGTTTAATGGCGCCTTTGTCATGGTAATGTATTTATTATTTTACTACACGGGAAGTGCGTGCCTATGAACCCCAGAGACTAATTAGCATAGTAGTCATACCAAGAAGGCATTACGTCTCTGTTGCTAACTGCCGTGTAACGCCTGGCTGTCTGCTTCCAAGGAAAACCTATGAATAACTACTGTCTAATAACTTAATAACCATGCTTTAGTAATGTGTCACCGGAACATGAACTATGAAAAAAATAAAATAAAGTAAACCGAAAATACAAAAATTACAAGGGGCGTTACCAAAAGTGATATAAATAGTAGTGTTACCAAGGAGAGGAATCCAGTTCTCTCAAACCAGGAGTAACATGTTACTTGAAAGTGACGTGACCAACCCCCTCCTCCCCCCCTCCCATCCCCTTCCATTCTCTCTCTCTTAACCGAACTCACTCTTCCTTCTAACCCACAGGACCTGCCTCTTCGGTTGTTGTTATGGCCCATTCGTCTTACAGATTACTCCCGTTTAACTACTGTGGTCGCAGGACTGGGGGGAACCACAGGAGCCACACACATCTACAGACGAACTAACGGATCCTCCTTATACATTCATACATGCATGCATGCATGCATACATACATACATACATACATACATACATACATATATACATACATTCATACATACATACACACACACACACACACACACACACACACACACACACACACACACACACACACACACACACACACACACACACACACACACACACACACACACACTCGAAAAATAACAATACGAACACACACTGGCGCACACACACACATAAGCACAGACGGACACAGAGACACACACATACGGACAGACGGACACCCACCGACCCAAGGCCGACGGGAGGGCGTGGGTGTGTCCGTAGTAATTTAGTGGTTGACTGTAAGTCTCGCTTTTCTACAATGATGGCAAATCAACGCGAGATTCTACGGGTTTAGGTGACTGTCTCTTGAGAGTGCTGGCTCGTCTCTCCTTCTCTTTGTCTCTCTGCCTTTTTTTCTGTTTTATTCTCAGTCTTTTCTTTCGATTTCTGTTATTTGTGTCTCTCGTTCGGTACGTGTATCTCTTTTTGTGCCTTCTCTGCCTCTGTTTATGTCTCTCTATCTCTTCCTCTCTCCCTCCCTCCCTCCTCCCCTGCCCTTCCTTCCTTCCTTCCCTCCCTCCCACTTTCTCCTCTTCCCGCTCCCTCCCTCTCCGCTTCCCTCTCCCTTAATACTAGCTCACCCTTACGCAACACACCCATTTGGAAAGCCGATCCTCTGCAACCACAAATGCATAACCGATAATCCCATTCGCATTTGAACGCTCATTACATCGATTTCTAAGAGATACTTTATCTGCATCGAACTGCAAATTAATGACTGCGCAACATTCAGCGAGAAAGCCGATAATTGCAACGCTAATCACGCGGCACATGGGCGGTCGGTTTGCCTGGTTATCGAAAGTGAACGACGAGCAAGTCTAACGAGGAGTGACTGTCATTATCATTATCATTATGAATGTTGTTAATTGCCGATGGTCAAGGGGGAGACATGCGCCATATTGTCTCTTGTGGTAGGCTAATCTCTCTCTCTCTCTCTCTCTCTCTCTCTCTCTCTCTCTCTCTCTCTCTCTCTCTCTCTCTATATATATATATATATATATATATATATATATATATATATATATATATATAATATATATATATATCACTCTCTCTCTTACATTTTCTCTATATATATTTCTCTCTCTCTCTCTCTCTCTCTCTCTCTCTCTCTCTCTCTCTCTCTCTCTCTACTCTCTCCTCTCTCTCCTCTCTCTCTCCCTCTCTCTCCTCTCCTCTCTCTCTCTCTCTCTCTCTCTCTCTCTCTCTCTCTCTCTCTCTCTCTCTCTCTCTCTCTTTCTCACTCCCTCTGCATTTGAGGATCTGATATCTGTGGTTGCGTCAGCTGTTTAGAAACGCGTCAACGGTATTTGTTATTTTGGAGTTGAAAAAAATGTATCTGTATTTATGCACAAACATGTAAATTTTGTGGGTGAGCAAGTGAAGGAGTGAGTAAAAATAAAAATAAGCTTCCAATACCACACACGACGGAGGTTATCAGCGTTAATAACCCGGAGGATCTCTCATCCTGTGGCCCGAGTCCCCTAGTGTGTCTCCAGCCATCAACCTTCCCTCCGAGACCACCCAGCCTTGGCAGTATCTAACAGCTCCTTCGCCCGCCATAAAACATTCCGAAAAATACAACCAAGGCGGCGAGGTTCTGCCAACGGTGTATATATATATATCACCTAGCCGACTATATCCCGTCGCTTCATTAAGTCATCAAAGCATGTGTGACTGCAAGCAAAGCCAACTTCCAGGGCGAGAGCGCGAGGAATGTCGTGTTTTCATTCAGATGTTTATGGCTTTGGAAAAAAAAAAAAAAAAATGGCGGTCGAACTCCCGCCAACCTGCCCTCGCGCCCTTGGATTTGGCGGGAAGATCGCTGATTGGCTGGGAGACATCTTCGTTCGGGAACGTTCCTCGCGGCTTCAAAACTTCGCTACTTTGGCGAGGAGAATTTAGTGAAGGTTTAATGTACCAGTTCCTTTCTTCAATCAAGATGACTTCTGTATCACCACTTGCTTCATTTCCCCCCCAAAATTAAGGGAAATGTTGTTACACAGATATATGCAAGTAAACCTGTCATCACTCTGCCAGAGTTTGAAACGATTTTACCTTCGTTAACCCTATTCAAGTTCAAATGAAGTTTTACGCAGGATAAAACCGAACTCAAATACCAAATAATGAGTAACAAACATTAACAATGAATCTGAAGGACAAACGAGTTTTCAAAAATAAGCCATACCAAGTACCGAAGATGCCATTTATATAATTTATGGGCGTCTAATGAATACCAAAAATACCCACAGTTTTCAACAACGAAGTTACAGAATTATACACTTTACCTTGTGAAAATACAGCAACAGTAACTGCAACTAGATAACATACCTGAAAGAAAGAAAGAAAGAAATATATATATATATATACATACAATCACAGTAATGAGTAATGAAATATATAAATAAAATTTTGAAAGTAAGTGTTGCCAACTAAATTTACTCTCACTTTTCAACTGTCACTTTTAATACACATATGTATGTAAAATTTGTGTCTATTATACATAAAATCAGTGTAATCATAAATAATAAAACATTATTCCGTACTGTACTTAATATATACTGAAAGGGCAAATAACACTAACATTCATTTAAACGCAAATTGTATTGGTATTTTTTAATTAAGTTTACCATGACATTGTACACAGAAAACTAGGCGCGTTTCATTTTCTTTTAGCCTTTTACGGGGTAACTATGCTAAATTTTGTTGTTAACCCTTTTTCTATGTTCACTCTAAATTGCTGTCATGTTTGCATTAGCATGTATTATTTACAATTTCACACACACACACACTCACACACACATACACACACACACACACACACACACACACACACACACACACACACACACACACACACACACACACACACACACACACACACACACACACACACACACACACACACACAGCTTTATATATGTGATGTTACCGAAATATGTATGCCAATATTCTTCTATTTATCTGTTGTTATATTCTACATGACTTGTATAATCTCATGTATTGTTACATGCCTATATTTCCACATACATATACATATAAGTATGTCCATTGCTTTACCTGTTTATTCGTCTCTCGTTGCCACACTAGACATTCCAATGTTGTGTTGTCTATCCCCTTCCACAAAAGCTATGCATTGTTGTAACACTACCTTTCATCACCAGTGATTGTCATATGTTAAGCACGTGATCTATGCCCATCTTTAGACCACTGTAGGAGATGACAGGCAGACTCCCTGCGGGGAGCCAAGGAGCAACACCTCGCTCCTTGGTGCAGCTGTACTCCATCATACTATATAATAAAAGGAGTCAAGACATCACGGTCGTCTACCTTAAACCCTAAGCTCGCCACCTACCATACTCTTTTAGAGCCCATCATTCTGGCTCTTACACACACACACACACACACACACACACACACACACACACACACACACACACACACACACACGCACACACACACACACACACACACACCACACACACACACACACACACACACACACACACTGCACCCCCAACACAAACCCTATACACCAACAACCCCCACCTACACCTTTCATACCCCTACACAACCACCACTCGTACCCCCTCCACGCCCCTCATACCCCCACCACACCCTCCATACCCTACACGTGCCCACCCTCACCTGCGGAAGCACTCCAGAGACGGGCGCCAGTTTAGGAGGACCCCTGCACAGATCCAGGTCCTCGTAGATGTGCTCGCGGGAGTCCACCACCGCCACGCTGTTCCTCTGGCGACCCCGGGCGGAGGCGAGGGGTCCCAGGGGCGCCCCCGCGTGCACCGAGCCGGCAGACCCCATGCCTGACGAAGGGGGTCTAGCGGAGGAAGGGAGAGATGACAAGGAAAGAATTAGAGAGCAGATAATGATGGGAGAAATCAATAGGACTTAATGTACATATAGTGAGGCACACGACTCACGACGTTTCGGGTAAGACTGAACTCCTCATCAGACGATACAAACGGGACTTGCTGTCATTATCTGATGGGGAGGCCCAGGTCTGACTCGAAACGTGACGGATTTAATGTTTTTCCTTGTGTCTGTTTCATTTCGATCTACATAGGCCTATCTGTCAATTAGATAAACGGTGTGTGTGTGTGTGTGTGTGTGTGTGTGTGTGTGTGTGTGTGTGTGTGTGTGGTGTGTGTGTGTGTGTGTGTGTGTGTGTGTGTGAGTGTGAGTGTGTGTGGTGTGTGTGTGTGTGTGTGTGTGTGTGAGAGAGTGTGTGAGCGTGAGTGTGAGTGTGTGAAAGTTTGAGTGTGAGTGTGCGTTTGCGTTTGCTTGTGTGCGTGCGCGCGTGCGCTGGCTAAATGTACATTTCTACCTCTATATCGATCTACATAGGCCTATCTGTCAATTAGATAAACGGTGTGTGTGTGTGTGTGTGTGTGTGTGTGTGTGTGTGTGTGTGTGTGTGTGTGTGTGTGTGTGTGAGTGAGTGAGTGAGTGAGTGAGTGAGTGTGAGTGTGAGTGTGAGTGTGAGTGTGAGTGTGTGTGTGTGTGTGTGTGTGTGTGTGTGTGTGTGTGTGTGTGTGTGTGAGAGAGAGAGAGAGAGAGAGAGTGTGTGAGCGTGAGTGTGAGTGTGTGAAAGTTTGAGTGTGAGTGTGCGTTTGCGTTTGCTTGTGTGCGTGCGCGCGTGCGCTGGCTAAATGTACATTTCTACCTCTATATCTAAATATATGTTCCTCCAAGTATTCATACAAATGACTACCAATGCGTGTGTGTTATTAGGCATTAGACTCGAGATATTTCCAATTAACATTTGCATACTCCTGTCACCCGCACGTCAACCAACGTCACGCGTCCTACCTCCTCGGGAGCGGCCTGAGGGGCGGCCTTTGCCCGTGGTGGGCGGTGGGCGTTAGCCTCGTGGAGGAAGAGGACGAGGGCGTGAGTCTCGAAGGCAGCGCCGGCCGGGCGATGGGCGTTGACCTCTGGGAGGGCGTAGCTGTGGGCGTGGTTGTCGTTCTAGTGGAGGAGCTGCCCGTAGGCGTCGCCGTGCTTCTGACGGACGAGGAGGTGATGATGGGCGTCGAACGCACTGTGGGCGTGATGCGGTGGGCGCCGGACGAGTGTCTGACCGAGGGCGGCCCGGAGGTGGAGGAAGAAGTGGGCGGCGCCTGAATGGGCACCTGAGAAACCTCCTGTTGCTGGTACGGATGCTGCTTCTCGCGGGCGTACGGGTGGAGGTCGCGGTGGGCGTGGTGGTGCAGGAGCTCCCGTGTGGGCGTGGGCGTTTGCGTGGGCGAATTGTCAGACTCCGAGGACCCGCGGGTCTCGTTGCCGCTGTCCGAACGCGAAGCCATGGTCCTCTACGGGCGGCGGTCCGGCCTGCGGGGAGAGGGGAGGGAGGGGTTAGCCGAGTTCCTCTGTCGGTGTTAGCGAAATGCTGACGATGATAATAAAAATAATAATGATAATAACAAGACCAACAATAATAATAACGATAATAATAAGAACAACAATAACGCTACTACTACTACTATATATATAATAATAATAATAATAATAGCAATACTAATAACAATATAACGACAAAACAACAACAAAACAACAATAATAATAACAACAAAAACAATAATAATAATAATAACAATAATGACAAACCACAAAATTACTAAAAGCAGCACCAAACGAATGGGAAATGAAACAGAAACTACGGTACAAACATTTGAAACGAAAACACACACACACACACACACACACACACAACACACACACACACACACACAAACCGGAAATCCCAGCTGAGATCACTAACAAGGCCTTGAAAACACGTGCGATGGAAGAGCGAAAGAATTATGTCAACAAATCAAAAGTCTACGAAGGGAAAACAGCAATAGAACGCTCGGCTGAAGCGGAATAAATGGAGAGTTGAGAAAGTGGAGATAAAAAGAGGAAAAAGAAAATAAGAACAGCTGTGGAAACGGAGGGAGATAAAAGAAGGGAGATGGAGAGGGAAGGAAGGAGGATAGGGGGGAGAAGGAAGAGAGGAGAGGAGAGAGAAAAAATAACAAAAAAGACGGGAGGAGAGAGAGAGAAGGAGAGATAGGAGAGAGAGAGAGAGAGAGAGAGAGAGAGAGAGAGAGAGAGAGAGAGATCCACGCATCCAGACTCGGCCATAATCTGGTGGGCAGCGTTGAACCTCTCGAGAGCTCAGAGGACCTCCCGGAAGGAACAAAGGCGCTCTTGCTTAGAAAGCGTGCCTTGGAACTGCCTCTTGCAAGCAGTGGGGGGGGAAAAACACTCGAATATTTCACAGAGAAAGAGAGGGAGAGGGAGAGGGAGAGGGAGAGGGAGAGAGAGAGATAGAGAGAGAGAGAGAGAGAGAGGGAGAGAGAGATAGAGAGAGAGAGAGAGAGAGAGAGAGAGAGAGAGGGGAGAGGGGAGGGGAGAGAGGAGAAAGAGAGAGAGAGAGAGAGAGAGAGAGAGAGAGAGAGAAGAGAGAAGATGAGAGAGAGGAGAGAGAGAGAGAAGAAGAAGAAGAAAGGAGAAACAGGACACGTTTTATTTTAAAATGAATATTAGCGATTTATGAAATTTTTTGGAAACCTGAAAAAAAGTAATTTCATTTATGGATTGGCGCATTTTGATAATTCTGGAAAAAATTTTCATTATTATTACATTTATATTTAAGAAAAAAGATTATATCCAAAATTAACGAATTTATCAAATCAACATAACAACCAACGATTTTACAGAATAAACAAGATTAATAAATAAACTCAAAAACATAACACCAGCGAATTCAGAGAAGAGAAGAACGAGAGAAAAGGAGAGGGGAGAGAGAGAAGAGAGAGGAAGCGAGAGAGGGGGAGAGAGAGGGATAGAGAGAGAGAGGAGAAAGAGAGAGGGGGGATTTTTAAGGAGGAGAAGAGAGAGAGAGAGAAAAGAGAGAGAGGGGAGAGAAGAGAGAGAGAGAGAAGAGAGAGAGTCGAGATAGAGAGAGAGAGTAGAGAGAGAGAGAGAATCCGGAGAAGAAAAAAGCCAAATAATCTGTGCTTGCGATAAGTGGCCTGATCGAGTATATTACTGACACATCCCGTTACAGCCTTGCACGCACTTCTTCTTCTTCCTCCTCCTCCTCTTCTCCTTCTTCTTACCATTATTATTCTCTTTATTCTCCTTTCCTTTCCTTCTTTCTACTCTTATTCACCTTCTTCCTTCTTATTTTAATAATTAACAGTATTCTTAATTTGACTTTTTTTCTTTTTCTTTTTCTTTTTGTTCTTGTCTTGTTTCGTCTCCTCCCTCCCATTGTCCCCATTGCTAACATCAGTTGCAACAAACTTCTTGTGTGTGTGTGTTATTCACAGAATAAGAAATAAGGGAACACAAGTGTACGCCTCTTTTCAAATATATATATTGTATATTTATATTATGATATATATGATATATATTATATATATATATATATATATATATATAATATATATATATATATATATAATATATATATAAATATATAATAT
>NC_051396.1:51220739-51223239 GCF_015228065.2 Penaeus monodon
TATACGGGATTATACATCATAATGGTGACAGAGAGAAAAAGAGAGTAAATAAGGTAGAATGAGAGAGAGAGAGAGAGAGAGAGAGAGAGAGAGAGAGAGAGAGAGAGAGAGAGAGAGAGAGAGAGAGAGAGAGAGAGAGAGAGAGAGAGAGAAATAGGAGGAGCACCCCGCGCAAAAACAGGTCAAACGAGGTGAAAGCACTCCTACCCCTCACCCCTTCCCCCCCCCAACACCCCACCCCATCCCCTACCCGATCCCACAAATCCCCTAACCTCCCCCTCTCTCTCCCCCCTCCCCCCCATCTTCACCCCCTCCCCCATTCTCTAACTCCTAACACACCATCCTCCCCCCACCCCCCGCCCCGCCCCGCCCCCTCCTATGACTGGGCCGCGGCGAGTTGGCTGATTACAAGCATGCCGCAGCGCCTACAAGAAGTGGCACCAGCGGGCTTCACTTCCCCTCCTTCCCCCCCCCCTCCTACTACCCCTTCCCCTCTCCCCCTACCTCCCCTACCACCCACCTCCTCCTCCTCCGCCTCAGCTGGTTGCGACATCTCAAGAAAGCTGGTGGTCTAAGGGGGGGGGGGGCTGAGGCCTAAGGGATACAGGGGTAAGTGAGGTTGGAAGCTAGAGGGGGGGGGGAGAGGAGGAAGGGGAGGGAGAAGGGAGGGGGGAGGGAGGTTTTAATACATGCGAACACACAGTCATCAACATATCAGTGGCAAACACGGACAAAAAAACACATATACATACACGAAATTGCTTCTTCACGCACGCTCGCACACGCACATACATACACATATAAAATACACACGTAAACGCACATGTATACATAAAAATACATATACACATACACCCCCAACACACACAACACTACCATAATCATGGATGTGAATAAGACCCATAGTTTTCCTATGTGCCTCGCTATTTAGATAATAACAATAAAAGTAAAACAATAAGAGACAATAAGAGACAGAAAAAGGGGATAAAAACAGCCATGAATGAAGCGAAATACAATAATCGCACCAATACTATCTCAGCAAGAATTTTAGTAAAGAACATAACAATGACGATAGAAAAGAGAGAGAGAGAGAGATGAAAGAGAGAGCCTGAAAGAGAGAGACAGACGGAGAAAGATAGAGAGAGAGGGAGAAGAAGAGAAAGAGAGAGAGGGGGAAAAGGTTGTCACCTATTACTGACATTATTAACAATAAGAAAAAAAAAAACCCTTTCACGCAAACTTATACATGCATACATTACATATATAGATAACATAAAAAATAGAAATAGATAAAGAAATAAACGAATGAACAAATAGATATTTATATTTAGATCTTTGTTTATCTTGTCATCCATTTTTCTATTTTTTCTTCGTCTATATTTGTTTATATCAATTTAACAATCTATTTATATCAATTTATCTATCTATCTGTCCATCTGTCCAATACATATATGTGTACACATGTATGTATGTGTATTTATAGAGATAAATAAATAAATAAATAAATAAACATACACACACATGTGTGTGTGTGTGTGTGTGTGTGTGTGTGTGTGTGTATACACATATATAATGAAATCGAGGAAACACGCAAATCAAAACTTTCCTGCCCCCCCCCCCTCCAATGATACCATCAAGACGGCGTCCCGTTACCCCTAAAACAACAAAGAAAAGGGACAATCGAGCGAAAAGTGTGTGCGTGGGGGGGGGAGGGAGGCGGAAGGGAAATGAGACGTAAAAAAAACAAAAAAAAACACATTCATATCATCAACATACAATACAGAAGCTCAGTTGCTTATGCTATTCACTCGCTATCTGCCAGCAAGCATGTCAGGCCGAATAAATCAGAGAATGAATTCACTCTGTTCTGAGGTTCGAATACCAAGATGGGCGCGCGATGGTCGATGCTCATTTGTTACCTATACCGTTTCCAATCTGCATGTTTTTTTGGACGAGGAATCCTCTCTCGTCCGTTTCAAATTGCGTTCAGAATGCGACGAAGATTTTAAAATGGAGAAGATAAGGTTGAACTGAGTACGTAGACGCATTATAATATATAATAAAAAAAAAAAAAAAAAAAACGAGAACTGGAAAAAAAAAGATCAAAACAAAAATAAAACAAACCAAAACTAAAATCGTCGCTCCAGGATGTAAAGCAAAGGATCGAAGTCCTCGGCATCTATAGATTCGTCAACGTAAATGCGATCCAACACGCGATCCCTTCTGAACGAAGCTTCATGTATAAGTAGTAACACTTCATATGGCAGGAGCTATTATACAAAGTACGATAGCACATTCCTTGCATGTTAATCATGGCCTTTGCAAAGTCATCGTTTCGTCGGCAAGAGTGTCTCAGGGTCTGGGTCTCGGCCTCTCTCTCTCTCTCTCTCTCTCTCTTCTCTCTCTCTCTCTCTCTCTCTCTCTCTCTCTCTCTCTCTCTCTCTCTCTTTCTCTCTCTGTTTCTTATTTTTTCTCTATTCTCCCTTTCTCTGACTCTCCC
>NC_051396.1:51235739-51243239 GCF_015228065.2 Penaeus monodon
GAGGGAGAGAGAGAGAGAGAGAGAGAGAGAGAGAGCGGAGAGAGAGAGAGAGAGAGAGAGAGGGAGAGAGAGAGAGAGAGAGAGAGAGAGAGAGAGAGAGAGAGAGAGAGAGAGAGAGAGAGAGAGAGCGAGAGAGAGAAGAAAAAAAAGAGACAGAAAAAACAATAAAAGAGAGATAGCGAAGAAGCGGAAACCAAACGACAGACACAAAAGAGAACGATTAAGACACAAAAGAAAAAGAAGAAGAAAAATAAAGAAAACGATAGCGAGATACCCAAAGAGACACTAATCACCCTTATGCCGTATCGAAAGAAAACGGGGGTATTTACGACGCAGCATCCGCGACCGAGATGCTCTTATCTTGCATGGTCTTAGCATCATGACTCATCTCATATCTATGGTAACATCTCTGTGGCTACTTTTGATATCATTAAAATTATCTCCACTATCATCGTAATAAATATTTGTTGTCAGTGTTATCCCGTCATTAGTAGTTGCAATTGTTTTGATAACATCTGTCGCAGTATAGTTTCGGTAGGTAGATAAATGTAGATGATAGTGATGATGATGGTGATGGCAGTGATGATGACAGTGATGAGAGTGATGATGAGGAGGATGACAGTGATGATGATGATGGTGATGGCAGTGATGATGATAGTAGTGAGTGATGATGATGATGATGATGGTGATTGATGATGATGATGGTGATGGCAGTGATGATGATGTATGAGAGTGATGATTTATGATGATGATGGGATGGTGATTGATGATGATGATGGATGGCAGTGATGAGATAGTAGTGAGTTTATGATGATGAGGATGGGTGGTGATTGATGATGAAATGGTGATGGCAGTATGATGATAGTAGTGAATGATGATGGTGATGATGATGATGATGGTGACTGATGATGATGATGGTGATGGCAGTGATGATGATAATAGTGAGAGTGATGATGATGATGATGATGATGATGATGATGATGGTGACTGATGATGATGATGGTGATGGCAGTGATGATGATAGTAGTGAGAGTGATGATGATGATGATGATGGTGATTGATGATGATGATGATGATGATGATGATGGTGATGATGATGATGATGGTGATGGCAGTGATGATGATAGTAGTGAGAGTGATGATGATGATGATGATGATGATGGTGACTGATGATGATGATGGTGATGGCAGTGATGATGATAGTAGTGAGAGTGATGATGATGATGATGATGATGGTGATTGATGATGATGATGATGATGATGATGATGGTGACTGATGATGATGATGGTGATGGCAGTGATGATGATAGTAGTGAGAGTGATGATGATGATGATGATGATGATGGTGAAATGATGATGATGAGGGTGAGGGCCCGTGATGATGATAGTATGGGAGAGTGATGATGATGAGATGATGATGAGGGTGACGTGATGATGATGGGATGGCAGTGATGATGAGTAGGAGAGTGTGATGATGATGATGAGAGATGATGAGGTGTTTGATGATGATGATGGTGTTGATGAGATGATGGTGATGATGATGATGATGGTGATGGCAGTGATGATGATAGTAGTGAGAGTGATGTATGACGATGTGTATGATGGACACATATTCCCCCGGTTCCTTTTTCTCTTTTTCTCTCCTGCCTTTCCCCCCCCCTCACCCCAGAAGCCACCCAAACCCTTTCGAAAGCCTACGCAAGCCTCCAAAATAACCTACAACCCTTTAAAGGATGTAGAAAAGTCATTTAAGCTGATCCTTGTCAACCGCAGTGACAGCCACGACCCAGACGACTCCCCCCCCCCCCCCCCCCCCTTCCTTTCCCCCCCCCCTCCCTTCCCCCCTTCCCTTTACCCCTGACCCTTCTTACCCCCCTTCCTCGCGCCCCCCTTTGCCTTTCCCTTCCTCTTGCCCCCTCCCTTCGTTCCCTTCCCCCCCTCCCCCCCTCCTTCCTCTTCTTTTTCCTCCCCCCCCTTTCCTCTTACTCTTTTTTTTTTTTCCACTTACCCTCTCCCCTCCTTTCCCCCCTTCTTCCCCCTTTTCATCCCCTATCCACCCTCTCCCTTTCTTTCCTATTGCCCCCCCCCCCCTTTTTTCCTCTTCCTCCCTATCCCTCCCCCCTCCCCCCTTCCCCTTCCCCTTCCTCACTGCCCCTATTCCCCTCCCCCTCCCCCCCCCCCCTTTCCCTCCCTAGCAACCTCTCCCCCTCCTTAACCCCCCCCCCCCCACCTCACCCCACTCCGGCCGTTTCCTTTTAAAAAGGAAATTTGGCTGTGCTAATTCCTGAGCGAGGGTCGGTCGCGCTAAAACCTGAGGTCGAACTGTTTATAGGGGCCCACGGGAAAAAACCCATTTTTTTTTGTTTTTTTTTCTTTTTTTTGTTTTTTTTTTGTTTCTGTCGGTGTGTCTGCCTTTCTTTCACTCTTTTTTCTACACTTTTTCTTTTCTTTGTCTCAAGCTTCTCTTAGCTCGTCACGTCTCGATTCACGGAGAGGTTTTAATTCCGTCCTTTTTATTGGAGTTTCAAGAGGCTGCCTTTAAATAGGCTACTTTTCTCTTTGAGCGATTCGAAGGGCTGCTTCAAAGGCTACTGACCGTTCGTAAAAACACTTTAACATGAAAGTATGTATTACGTGCATATTTATTTGTACACAAAGCGAGTGAAGATGTAAATATGAATACACAAATTTATATACATCTATTCATACATGTACACATGTTGCATATGTACAAACATATTACATTTTTACATAAGTAAATGAATAAATAAATAAATATATATATATATTAATTTAGTTATGTAAAAGTGTGTGTGTGTGTGTGTGTGTGTGTGTGTGTGTGTGTGTGTGTGTGTGTGTGTGTGTGTGTGTGTGTGTGTGTGTGTGTGTGTGTGTGTGTGTGTGCGCGTGTGTATAGAGACAGACAGACAGACAGACAGACAGACAGACAGACAGACACACACACACACACACACACACACATACACACACACACACTCACACACTCACACACACACACACACACACACACACACACACACAACACACACACACACACACACACACACACACACACACACACACACTAACTGCTGTATTTCCTCTCGTACGAAGTTGTTAGGTATTTTGTCAGATTATGGCTAAAATCCTTTCAAGAATTTGGAAAAGAGATTGAATCGTCTTAACGGAATTCTTCCCGACGCACACATTTAAAAAGAAACAGAAAAAAATCATCCACTCTCGAAATAAAAATAATGAAAATGAAAAGTTACTGGCAACCGTAAACCGCAGACCATGTTGTTCTTTGATCAACGTTGTGTAAAACGGACATAAAAATAAGTTAAATACAGGAACCTTGAAAATAAGTGGGAGAGAGAGAGTGACAGATTGCATAAACGTATTTTTCTTCTTCTTCTGCCACTGGACTAAATAATAACAGTTATTATCTGTCATCATCTTTTTATAAATATATCGTCAGGGCCGTACGTGCATATACCGCACGCAGGCAGGCAGGCACGCACGCACGCAAGCACGCACGCACGCGCGCACGGACGCACACACACACACACACACACACACACACACACACACACCACGATCTACCTCTCTATTTACCTATTTATCTGTCTACCTATCTATCTTTTAATCAAACTACCCAGCAACCAATCAATCAATCAAGTAATCACAAACATGCACAAACCCCACACGCCCATACCGACGAACCAATTACACACACACACACAGAACCCGAAAACAACTACAAGAGAGAACTACAGAGAGAGAGAGAGGAGAGAGAGAGAGAGAGAGAGAGAGAGAGAGAGAGAGAGAGAGAGAGAGAGAGAGAGAGAGAGAGAGAGAGAGAGAGAACTACAGAGAGAGAGAGAGAGAACTACAGAGAGAGAGAGAGAGAATACAGAGAAAGAGAGAGAGAGAACTACAACAACTACAGAGAGAGAGAGAGAACTACAGAGAGAGAGAACTACAGAGAGAGAGAGAGAACTACAACAACTACAGAGAGAGAGAGAGAACTACAGAGAGAGAGAACTACAGAGAGAGAGAGAGAACTACAACAACTACAGAGAGAGAGAGAGAACTACAACAACTACAGAGAGAGAGAGAGAACCCGAAAACAAAATGACCAAGGAAAGGAAAATCCGAGACGCGGAACGGCGACAGCGCGGTGATGGGTGGGGGGGGGGGGGGACGCAGGCAGCCGGAGGACGCGACACGTGGGTCCGGTCGGCGCCGAAGGATTTAAATCGGTCTTAAGTTCTTAAAATAAGCTCGAGGGTGACGTGCAGGAAGCGACAGGATCTGCTACGTGCGTGTGCAAAGCTCACGTGGGGGAAACTGCGCAAGCTATAAGGGTGTATTTGCATAGATATTACCGTGTGTGTGTGTGTGTGTGTGTGTGTGTGTGTGTGTGTGTGTGTGTGTGTGTGTGTGTGTGTGTGTGTGTGTGTGTGTGTGTGTGTATGTGTGTGTGTGAGTGAGTGAGTGAGTGAGTGAGTGAGTGAGTGAGTGAGTGAGTGAGTGAGTGAGTGAGTGAGTGAGTGAGCGAGCGAGCGAGCGAACGTGCGTGTCCGTGTGCGCGCGCGTGCTTATGCGTTTAAGTACCTATATCCTGTTTATATGGGGAAACTGCGCAAGCTATACGTGTATGCATGTACGTGAATATTACTGTGTGTGTGTGTGTGTGTGTGTGTGTGTGTGTGTGTGTGTGTGTGTGTGTGTGTGTGTGTGTGTGTGTGTGTGTGTGTGTGTGTGTGTGTGTGTGTGTGCGTGTGCGTGTGCGTGTGCGTATGCGTGTGCGTGCGCGCGCGCGCGCACGCGCGAACGCGCACATGCGTACGTGCAGATGCGTTTATAAACGCGCTTTAGCAACTCAAACTTCTAAACAAATAAATCAAAGCAAATACCAAAACTAACAACATTTCCTTTTTCTCTTTTCCTCTTTCTCTTACCGCAGTCTTCAAAGTGAATCTTTCTCGGCTTACCTGGAAAAAAAAGAAAAATCCTGTTAGCATACATCGAATGTTGCAGTTAGACAGTATAGGCTGAATTATCTCGAACATCAAAATATAAAGGCAGTGTGTAATAAACAAAAAAATATGAACAAGTTATCATGAGCAATTCAAAATCAGGACATTTTATATAGGGAGGAAGGGAAAGAAGAGAGAGAGAGAGAGAGAGAGAGAGAGAGAGAGAGAGAGAGAGAGAGTGAGAGAGAGAGAGAAGAGAGAGAGAGAGAGAGAGAGAGAGAGAGAGAGAGAGAGAGAGAGAGAGAGAGAGAGAGAGAAAGAGAGAGTGAGACAGAAATACATACTATAAAAACCACATAAATCTCAATAAAGAAAAAAAAGACGACAAATAAATCAATGGCCAACAGAACACAAACAAACAAACAAAGACTTATACAAAGAAAGAGGTTTCTCCTTAAAGAAGCCATCACGACGTCTGCACACGAAGTCTTGACATCAACTGTCTTGACATCAACAGTCTTGACATCAACAGTCTTGACATAAAGTCTTGACATCAACAGTCTTGACATCAACAGTCTTGACATAAAGTCTTGACATCAACAGTCTTGACATAAAGTCTTGACATAAAGTCTTGACATCAACAGTCTTGACATCAAGTCTTGACATCAACAGTCTTGACATCAAGTCTTGACATCAAGTCTTGACATCAACAGTCTTGACATCAAAGTCTTGACATCAACAGTCTTGACATCAACAGTCTTGACATAAAGTCTTGACATCAACAGTCTTGACATCAACAGTCTTGACATAAAAGTCTTGACATAAAGTCTTGACATCAACAGTCTTGACATCAACAGTCTTGACATCAAGTCTTGACATCAAGTCTTGACATCAACAGTCTTGACATCAACAGTCTTGACATCAAGTCTTGACATCAAGTCTTGACATCAACAGTAGTGTAGTAGTGTGTAGACGTGAGCCATGTTGGGGGGGGGGGGGGTGAGCCAAGGGGGGGAAGGGGATAGGGGGAAGGGGAGAGGGGGTAGGGGAAGGGGGAGAGGGGTAGGGAAGGGGGGGAGGGGGTAGGGGAAGGGGGAGAGGGGGTAGGGGGTAGGGGAAGGGGAAGAGGAGAGGGAGAGAGGGGGTAGGGGAAGGGGAGAGGGGGTAGGGGAAGGGGGAGAGGGGGTAGGGGAAGGGGGAGAGGGGGTAGGGGAAGGGGGGAGAGGGGGTGGGAGGGGAAGGGGGGAGAGGGGGTAGGGGAAGGGGGAGAGGGGTAGGGGAAGGGGGGAGAGGGGGTAGGGGAAGGGGGAGAGGGGGTAGGGGAAAGGCGAGAGGGGTAAGGGGAAGGGGGAGAGGGGTAGGGAAAGGGGGAGAGGGGGTAGGGGGAAGGGGGAGAGGGGGTAGGGGGAGGGGGAGAGGGGAGAGAGGTAGGGGAAGGGGGAGAGGGGGTAGGGGAAGGGGAGAGGGGTAGGGGAAGGGGGGAGGGGGAGGGGAGAGGGGTAGGGGAAGGGGGGAGGGGGGAAGGGGGAAGGGGGGGAGAGGGGGTAGGGGAAGGGGGAGAGGGGGGTAGGGGAAGGGGGAGAGGGGGTAGGGGAAGGGGGAGAGGGGGTAGGGATTAGATGGAAGGGAAGGAAGGAGAGAAGGCAGGGAGTAGGTAAAAGAAAAGGAAAGAAAGAGGGGAGAGGAGAAGATAGAAAAGGAAGGAAGGAAAGAGGAAGAGGGAGAAGAGAGATGATAATGCCCGAAGGATGAGAAAGAGAAGAGGGAAGAATGACGTGTGAAGGAGGAATGGATAATGAAGGAGAGAAGGAAAAGTTGGAAGATAATGAAGAGTGGAATAGAAAGAGAAAGGAAAGAGGGAGGAAGAATGAATTAGGAAGGAGAAGAAGAAAGGCATGGAATAGGGGCGAAGAGGAAGAGAAAGAATGGGGCATGACGCGGGGGGGAAAGATGAAGGCCCAAAAGGAGAAAGGACGAATGGGAGAAAAGGAAACAGATGAAAGGAGGAACGAGGAAGTAGGAAACGGTGATATCGTGACTACTGAAAAGATCGATTACTACATGAAAAGACCGAAAATAAAGTAAAAACAGAGGAAAAAATAGGAAATCAGAGGAAAATTAAAACTAACGAAAAAAAACCGTATAAAAGGAGAGAAAGAAATTGCCAAGAACAAACACCAAAGGGTCGGTGTTATCGGCCATAATAAATCGGTCGTTTATTTACGTTCTGAGTCCGTAAGGGAAAGGGGGCGAGAACAGAGGAAGGCAGGAGGGAGGGAGAGAGTGAGGAGGTCCGGAGGAAGGCGGGGAGGGAGGAGGGAGGTGAGGGGAGGGAGGGAGAGGGAGGAGGGAGAGGATGGGAGGAGAGGGAGGGAGGGGGGATGGGAGGGAGGGAGGGAGGGAGGGAGGGAGAGGGTAGGGACGGGAGGGAGGAGGAGAGAGAGAGAGATGGAAAAAAAGAGAAAAAGAGAGGAGAGAGAGAGGAGGAGAAGATGAGTAAGAGAGAGAGAGAGAGAGA